>NW_007061407.1:0-1220 GCF_000164805.1 Carlito syrichta | reverse complement strand
CAATTTTTAAATCCTTTGCTTCTAGTGATTCTGTGATGATAGTGCTATCTAATCAATCATTATTTTCTTAAGGGTAGTATTTTTGACTCCCCAATGTAAATAACAGTGGAAGTAATATATTTATGTTTCCTATTCCTTCCTACCACCTCCTCCAATGCCTAACATGTTATATAATTTTCCATAATTTTCTACTTTATACCTTTAATGCTCACATCTTAGCTTTAGATAATCTTTTGAACATAAAAGGCGATGAAATCTGTGTACTTATACTATCTCCTACTTTGTTTTTCCTCTCTCCTGTCAAATTTTGGTAGTTCTAGAATGTTTATTGTCAATTTTGTGATATTTTTATCCTTTGTGTATAGTAATTTCTTGTTTATCTTAGCATTACTCATACAATGATGAGGATGCAATGTTTTTCTACAGCCTTTCTGCAATATTTTGTTATTTAGGCATAGTTATTCTCTCATAGTATCTTCAATAAGGGCTTAAAGGAAATAAATTCCCTAATTTATGCATGCTTTGAAATGTCTGTGTGTTGTCTTGTTATTCAGCTGACAGGTTGATTGGGTATAAAATTATATGATGACACTGGTTTCCCCTAAAGTGTTTGTAAGATGCCCTAGTATCTAGCAATAAATGTTGCTACAGAGAAACCTAAGGCAAGTCCACTTCTTTCCTTTATTAATTATTTACTTGAATACTCAAAGGTTTTTATGTATTTGTTTGTTTGTTTGTTTTGAGTTGTGGTCGGTTGCCCATGCTGGAGCACTCCAGAGGCTGAGATGAAAGGATTGTCTGAGCCCAGAAGTGGATGCTGCATGAACTGCATGATTGTACCACTGCACTCCAATCATGTCTCACAGCAGCATCGACCTCCTGGGCTCAGGCAATGCTTCTGCCTCAGCCTCTCAAGTAGCTGGGACTACAGGTACATACCTTACCCAGCTAATTTTTTGCTTTTTTGTAGAGACAAGGTCTCGCTATATTGCCTAAACTGGACTCAAATTGATCTCAGGCAATCCTGCCCTACCTCCTGCCCTCAGCCTTCCAAAGTGCTGAGATTACAGGCATGAGCTATTTACTGTGCCTGGTGGATTTGAAAAATTTTTTATGAGTGAAAGCATAATACTACCAGGGGAGTGAGGAGGAGAGACATGAGAAAAAGTGTACCTGATATCAAACCAGGAGAAGTGGGTACCAAAGGGAGACCCAAACTT
>NW_007061406.1:0-655 GCF_000164805.1 Carlito syrichta | reverse complement strand
TTGCCACAGAGTCTCCTTGAAAAGTAACCAAACCTTTTAGTGAGGAATTCAGAGTGCTCTGATCATAGACAGTGCCTCTACTGCGAGGAAAACGGAAAACCTTCTCCAAACCCATGCGCGGGGAGCCAACGGGAAGGACAGAGACCCACTTCTCTTGGAGTGACATCCATGCTTCAGGGGTGGGTGCTGAGTGAGGTCAGGTGTCCAGGTCCTAACAGGTGATCGCCACCAGCATGTAACCTCTGCTCTACAAGAAAAGCAGAAAAGAAGACAATCTGAACCCCACTGTCCCGGCCTGCCCGGCCCTGCACAGAGCTCCAATCCTGTGAATGGGCAACAGATGAAGGAAGGAAGCCCCATCCTCTCGGACTCACTTGCCAGGAACGGAGCCTACATGACTCAGAGCTGGAAGGAAGAAGACACTGACTCTCCGGTCTGGGAGCTGAGGGAAGACACAGCATCATCTTTTCGGCCACACTCAACCAAGCAGACCTTTCATCATGTACAGTTCGGGGTGGGGATAGGTCATGGCCGTGTGCCACCTACTCTCAATGCTCTCTCGGAGACCAAACCTTTCTGGTGGTTTGGATGCCTAAATTAGGACAACTTCCAGGGACTTTGAAGAACTTTTGGAAAGCAGCAGCTATCACGGGCT
>NW_007061405.1:735398-756186 GCF_000164805.1 Carlito syrichta | reverse complement strand
GCCGACGCCACCACATCTTCCAAGGGACTCCCCAAAACTTGCAGGGGCTGGCCCCCCGCACACGGCCTCTTTAATTCTGGGCGATCAAAATCTTAAACAGCTTAGCACTCAAATTGACATTGATTTACACCTACTAGAATCGAGTGTGTCTCAATTAGAACAACAGCTTGACTCTCTCACTGAGGTAGTATTACAGAATAGATGAGGCCTAGACCTCCTTTTCCTAAAACAAGGAGGGTTGTACATAACTCTAGGAGAAGCCTGCTGTTTTTATGCCAACAAATCAGGGATAATAAGAGAAACTCTAGCTCAAATAAGGGTAATATACAACACCGGGAATCACAAAACCAGGCCTATGGCAACTGGTATTAAACCCTCTTCTCATGGCCCCCCTGGCTCACCACCCTAGTCTCGGCAATAGCTGGCCCAGTAATCCTCCTCCTACTGGCTGTAACCCTAGGACCATGCATCATCAAATATCTCCTTACCTATATGAAGACTACCGTCTCAAACTTTTCAAATAGAAGCCTTAACCTCCTGTTGCTCGATAGCTACTAACCAGCTCCTGTAGAAAATCCAGAACTATAACAACCAAATTTTCATCTAATTTTTTCTTTAGATATGCTCTCTTCCAGGTTTTCTGTCTACCTCCACAGTCTGCTCCAGGACAGCTGGTTACTACCATCCCCACAGTCTGCTCCAGGACAGCTGGTTACTACCATCCCCGTGCTCATTAGAAGACTGACCAGAACAGGTTGCTGTTCTACACTTACAAGGAACCTTCATGGAACTCTCACCTGTGGAAATCTACACCTTCAGTGCCTACCTTTGGGCCCTGCTCTGGCTGGTTCTGCACCCTTCCACCACCTTACCCCCACAATGCTCCTGACCAGCAGGAAGTAGCCAGAAAGAATAATGATGTCCCTCCCCGTAAAAACAGAAAAGGTGGGAATGAAGGGTGCAGGAAGCGACCAGAGGGGTGGCTCCCCAAACGGCGGCAACACACCAGACAACAAAGGCCCTAGGTCCCGGCTTCTGTGAACACAATTCCCTGCGCATGAATTTTAAACCTTCCCGCGCGCGAATTTCAAACCTGCAAGCCTCCAATCCTTAGCCAGCTTTGTTATGCATTCAATAGGACTATAACACGGCCTTGGCCCTGCCCTACTCCCATGCAGCTCCTCCAATAGGAACATAGCACGGCCCTTTCTGACCCCTGTCAGGCTGATAAATACAGCCTTCTCCGCGCAACTCTCTTTTTTTTTCTTTTTTCCTCATTACAGATCCTCTCTGTAACAGCCCCCTTTAATAAATCTCTTGGTCCTGGCCGGGTGTGGAGTCCTTACTGGCACCGAAATTCTTTTACTAACTGTAAAGAGGCATCAAGGAACTTTTTGGAGTAAGGAAAATGTTTTATATTTTAATGTAGTGGTGGTTACATGACTACACTTTTGCCAAAACTCATCAAACTATACACTTACAAAGGGTGAATATTGCTGTATGAAAATCATACTTCAAGAGAACTGACTTGAGTCAAATGAAGATTAGATTTAAATAAGGGAAAGGATAAGCCAGAGAGATAAAATTGGGTGGAGCTCTAGCTACAAGAAATGAAATATAATAAGTCATTAATTTTCAAAAAAGAAAAAAAAACCGGGAGAGATCCAAGATGACCACCGCGGAGTAGCTAACCTGTGCCTCTCTGGCCAAGCAGAACAGTGAGGATGGACCCAGCTGCCAGTAAACTCAAGCAGCTTGAACAGAAGCAGCTTGCATCCCACAGAGATCTCTTCACACACACCAGGTCCAAGGAAGACAAAGTCTGGATGACCAGCATTGGAGCCAGGAGATCCCCATCCCTGCCAGGCACCAGGCTTGCATAGGACCTGCAGTCCTGCCTTGTATGCAAGAAGGGGGTGAGTGCTCCTGACATGGTCTAAGTCAATCCTCCTCTTCCTAGTTGTGCAGGTCACTGGTCCCACGTGAGGGAGACCTGACTAGGGCACAGCAGCATGCAACTGATGCCCAAGAGGAGCTGGGCACACACCCACACTCTGAACACCTAATCCAGTCAGGCCCCTTGTGCATAGTCACTGCCAGCGGTTTCCAGTAGTCAGCTCCTAGGATGAGAAACCTCACCTCCTAGCCTCACTCATTCAGTGCCTGCCACCAGTGTTGGGTGACCAACCTCCACTTCCAGACCAGTAAGGTTTTTCTGCCAGCTTCAGGCACCCAAAAGGTGAGTTCCTCTGTGATGGAATCTGCTATTTTTCAAGTGCTGAGTGTGGGTTTGAACAGGAAAGGAGAAGACACAAAAAGCACCTGGAGGCACTGCTTCCCAGGGGAAACATTCTGGGTTGCAAACAATGAACAGCTGCTGGGGGCCCAGTCCCCCACCCTGTTCCTGCACTGAGCTCTGAATGGGGATCAGAAAGCAGTCTGGCCAGTCTGACCACAGGAAAAACTCTACAACAGAAAGTAATTTTGAGTATATAGCACTGTCCAACAAGAGTCACAGAGCAGAAATGAATACCCCTTTCTTTCTTCATGAGTGAACTATTTTGAATGACAAAAAAAGGCCCTAGGGCAGCAAGACCTTATCTAGCTTCAAAACAACAGAACTGAAGAATAACAATAAAAAGAGAGGAGATACTCCTCACAGACTAGGAAGAGCTAGGAGAAAAACAACAGCAATCCTCAAATTCTTAAAGAGACATCATCTTAAAAAGTAACCTTCAGTTCCCAAACAATGGAAGCTGGAGGCAAGATGGTGACAGAACTAGTGGGAGCGTGAGACTCTCTACAAGGATGAGTGTCCATAAAGACAGTCTGTGTGAGTGTCAGTGGGTAAATGAATATCCGTCAGTGGGGAGACTGAGGAACAAGCACCTGGGGCTCCCCTCTGGAGGTGGCTGCAACCCACCACTGCCCTGAGATCCCAGTCCCCAGAATGCAAAATCATCAGTCATTCTTGGGGGTCTCTCGGGAGGAGGGAGTGGAGGTCAGCTGCTCTCAGCACCTGGCACCAGGCCCATACTGCCACCCACCACAGTGGGCCAGGCACTGGAAGAGAGAACTGTGGAGAGGGTGCAATGAGGAAATATGGAGGTAAGCCCTACTGCTAGTGAGGAGACACTGACCCTTACCATTTTCTCTGTCCCAGGACACAGCAGAGATCTGCATTGATCCCCCAGCTCTATTCTTCCTCCAACCTGGGACCCAGAGTGATCTCTGTACCCCACTGGGATTGACCAACTCTGATCCAGAAAGGAAACTTCAGGAGCGGACATGAAGAGATGGATGCCTCACCCCTATGCTGGACCAGGCACAGACACAGATCTGAGTGGGGGCTTGGTGACAGTAGCAGCAGCAGCAGCAGACAAGTTGGTGAGTCAGGATCTGATTCACCCTCCTCCCACAGCACTCTGCAAGGTTAACAGCCACCTGATCAGCCTGCATCAAGAGTGAAGGAGAGGGGTTGGAGATGGGAGCCCACTCTCTACCACAGTGGCAGTGGTGCTTGGGAAACATATCTGAACTTCCAAAACTGGCCACAGAGGGAGCTCTAATTTTTTTTCTTATTTTTGTTTTTGTTTATGTTTTAGTACTTGTTTTGTCTTTGGGGTTTTTTTTTTTAGTTTTTCTGTTTGCAAATGGGTATTTTTGAGAGTGAGTATATCATCAGTTTTTTTCTTGTTTGCATGTTTGTTTCTTTGTATGTTTTTGTTTTTTCTTGTTTTTGCTTTGTTTTTGTTTTGCTTCTTTGTTTACTCATTAGTTGGTATGCCTGTTTTCTTTCTCCTTCTCCTCTGTCTTCATCTTCTTTTAGTCCCCTTTCTTTCTTTTTCTGTTCTTCCCTTTTACTTACCCATTTTCTCATGGGGGCATACATATGTCCCCATTGCATGGATAGATTGAAGGTGGTGGAAAGTGGGTTCAGGGAGCCCACACACCTGTCAGTGGATACTGTGATCTGTAGATAGCTTCTGAACTACAGACCCCCATCACATCTTAATAAAAATCTCAAAACTGCAAAAACCACAGACCCCCTCCCCAGTCCAGCTTCAAAACTGAACAAATCTAGAGGATCTAATAAGGAAAAATAGGGGATTGAGCAAACAAAAGTAAAAGCTATCCCCTCAAAACTGAGCAATGTAATTAAAGAAGGAAACAAAAATGGGGAAGAAAACCATTACAAATGAAGAAGAATCTAAGAAAGAACTCAGGTCCCTTACAGAAGACCACTAGGAACAGCACATGAGAATATAGACTTTGGAACTCAAATAACGAAGAGGCCCCAGAACAACTGGTCCAAACCAAAAAACCCAGAGATCAAGGTATTAATAGAGAGAATGAATAGAAGCAAGGAGAGACAAGAAGAAAGAATAAAAGGAGTTGATAACTGAGATGACACAATAAAGAATACAGTAAATGAAATAAATAACAAAACGATAAACATGGAAGGTAGAATTAACAGAGCCGAAGAAAGACTCAGAGTTTGAGCACCAAAATATGGAAAAGAAGCATAAAAACATGGAACAAAGAAGCTTAATAACATGGAAAAAAGAAGCTTAAAAACATGGAACAAAGCCTCCAAGAGATGTGTGATTACATCAAAAGGCTGAACCTAAGATTAACTGGCATTCCTGAGACAGATAGAGAGATACCACCCTAGAATAAACATTCCACAAAATTATCCAAGAAAACTTCCCTCATCTCATCAGAAATATGACCATTCAAACACAAGAGATTCAGAGAACCCCTGCAAGACATCAAATGAGAAGACCAACTCATAGATACATAGTAATCCATTTACACAAAGTAGACATAAAAGAAAAAATACTAAAGGCAGCAAGAAAGAAAGATCAGACTACCTACTGGGGAAGACCAATTAGAATAGCAGCAGACTTATCTACAAAAACATTGCAGGCTAGAATAGACTGGAGTTCAATCTTCACAGTTAAACAATTCTAACCAAGAATTTCCTCCCCAGCTAAGCTAAGTTTCATCAGCAATGGATAATTAAAATATTTCCCAGACATTTTAACCCTAATAGTTTATACTGTCTCCAGACCATTAAAAAATGCTTAAGAAAGTATTAAACACAGAAGAAAGAAAGGAAAAAAAAAATGACCATACTCTTCTCAAGAATACAGGTAATAGATTGAAAACACATACACATATATCAACCCCAAATCAAAAGAAAACCAACAAATAAATAAACAATAACAACAAACTCTATAAGAACCTCATAACAGGAATAAACTTACACATCTCAATAATTAGCTTGAATGTGAGTGGACTAAATGCACAACTGAAAAGATATAGAATAGCAAACTGGATTTTAAAAATGATGCAACAATATGCTGTCTTCAGGTGACTCATCTCACCAGAATGGACACTCACAGACTCAAAATAGGAGGATGGAAAACAATTTTTCAGGCAAATAGAACACAAAAGAAAGCAGGAGTTGTGAACTTTTTTTTTTTTTTTTTGAGTTGGAGTCTCACTCTGTCACCCAGACTGGAGTGCAGTCACTGCTCCTGGTCACTGCAGCCTTGACCTGCTGGGCTCCGGCAATCCTTCCACCTCAGCCTTCCAAGTAGCTGGAATTACAGGTGCACGCTACCACACCTGGTTAATTTTTTTGATTTTTTGTAGAGATGAGGTCTGGCCAAGTTGCCCAGGTGGGTCTTGAATCTGCAGGCTCAGGCAATCCACTCACCTTAGCCTCCCAAAACATGGGATTACAGGCTGAGCTACCAAGCCCAGCAAGTTGTTATCCTAATACCATACAAAATATCCCTCAAGTTATCAAAACTGTAAAAAGATATGGAAGGTCACTATATAATGATAAAAGTTTCAATCCATCAATAAGAAAAATCAATCCTAAACATATGTGTACTCCACATAGGAGCACCAACCTTAATAAAGCAGTTTCTAGGTAAACTAAAAAAAGACATTGAGTCAAACACTATCATGTAAGCTGGGGACTTACATACCCCACTAACAACCCTAGACAGATCATAAAGGCAACAAATCAACAAGGAGATTCATAATCTCAACTTGTCACTTGACCAAGTGAACTAATAGATACCTACAGATCATTCCACCCAATAACCATGGAATATACATTCTACTCACCACATGGAATGTATTCCAAGATTGACCATATCCTCTTATGTCCTTGTTCCTTTTTTACTCTCCATGTTTGCCCCTGGGAATGTTGATTTAGTAGAATTCAGGTGGTGCAACCTCTAGTCTGTGTAGGCTGGATGTAGCCTGCTTTGATAATAACTTTACTCAGAACTTCAAAGAACACAGATGTTAATAGTTTTACTTAGACACTCAGAAAACAAAGATGTCAGTGCTATAGTAAGCTTGCCAGGGAAAGTCCTAAATGTTAACTTTTTCGCAGCTGATGCTGGCATTAAAATATTTCTTGTTTATGTAGTTTTGCTCTATATAAGAAAACATACTGTAAGAATAAACTTGCTCTCACCTATTGAGACGTGAGTCCTCCCAATCCCACTGTTCTTTGTCTTTCTTTTCTCATTCTGTCCCCCTACCTCAGGCCCTGCTCTATGGAGGCTGGACCTCCGCAATTCTCAGACAGAAATCAAGTATAAACAAATTTTATAAGATCTAAATGCTACCATGTACCTTCTCAGACCACAGTGGAATAAAAAGAAATATCAATACCAACAAAGTTACCCCAACCCACAAAGACATGAGCACTAAACAGCATGATGCTGAACACCTCCTGAGTCAATGTGGAAATCACAGCAGAAATTAAAAGATTTGTGGAAACAAAGGAAAATGAAGAAGCATCTTACCAAAATCTCTGGGATATCATGAAAACAGTACTGAGAGGGAAGTTCATTTCTTTACAAACACACATAAATAATGGAAAAATCCAAGTTAACAGCCTAACAAATCACCTAAGAGAGCTAGAAAGACAAGACCAGCAAAACCCCAACTTCATCAGAAGAACCCAAATTACCAAAGTAAAAGCCCAAATATAGGATATATAAATAGAAATATCATAGAAAAAAAATCAATGAAACAAAAAGCTGGTTCTTTGAAAGGATAAACAAGTTTGATGGACTCCTAGCCAGATTGACCAAGAAAAAGAGAGAAAAAACCCAAATAAACACAATCTGAATCACAAAAGAACAAATCACAATGGACCCTGGAGAAATACAAAAAGATATCAGAGGTTACTATGCACACCTCTTTGGAAACAAACTTGAAAACCTAAAAGAAATAGAGGACTTTCTGACATCACATAACCTCCCAAGGTTGAAACAAGAAGAAATTGAGACATTAAATAACAACCCAGGAAATTGACTCCGTCATAAAAAAAAAAAAACTATCCACAAAAAAAAAAGGTCCTAGACCAGATGGCTTTCCAGCAGAGTTCTACAAAGTATACAAGGAGAAGCTGATGCCAATCCTATTGAAAGTATTCCAAGCAATCAAGAAAGATGGAACGCTTCTCCAATAATTTTATGAATCTAACATCACACTGATACCCAAACCAGGTAAAGAGCCAACAAAGAAACAGAGTTACAGGCCAATATTCCTGATGGACATAGATGCAAAAATCCTCAACAAGAATCTAACAAATCAGATCCAACAATACATTCTAAAATCATCCCACCATGGTCAAGTAGGCTTCATCTGTGGGATGCAGGGCAGGTTCAACATCCAAAAAACCATAAATGTAATTAAATACATCAACAGATGTAAAAATAGGAATCATGTGATTATATCATTAGACACAGAAAAAGCTTTCAATCAAATGTGGCATCACTTCTTGATAAAAACCTTTGAATGCCTAGCCGTAGAGGGAACATACCTCAAAATAGTAAGAGCCATCTGCAATAAACCCACAGCCAGCATATCGGTAAATGGACGAAAATTGGAACCATTTCTCCTGAAAACTGGAACCAGAAAAGATTGCCCATTGTTACCCCTCTTGTTCAACATAGTGTTGGAAATCCTAACTAGAGCAATCAGACAAGAAAGGAGATCAAGGATATTCAAACAGGAAAAGAGGAAGTCAAGCAATCTCTCTTTGCTGATATATATGATCCTATACCTTGAAAATTCAAGCATATCTGTAAAAAACCTCCTTGCACTGATAAAGGACTTTGGCAAAATCTCAGGATACAAAATCAGTGTGCAAAGGACATTTTCATTCTTATACACCAACAATAAACAAGCAGAGAATTGAATAAAAAGCACAATCCCATTCACAATAGTCACAAAAAACAAAACAAAACAAAAAATCAAATACTTCAGCATCTTTCTAACCAGAGAGGTGAAAGACCTTTATAATAAAAACTGCAAAACACTGCTAAAAAAAATCAAAGATGACACAAACAAATGGAAAAATATTTCATGCTCATGGATTGGAAGAATCAACATTGTTAAAATGTCCATCCTACCCAAGGCATTCTACAGATTCAATGCCATACTCATTAAATTACCATCATTCTTCTCAGGCCTGGAAATGACAATACAGAAATTCATATGGAATCATAAATGACCACAAATAGCCAAAACAATGCAAAAGAAACAAAGAAGGAGGTATCACACTTCCAGACTTTAAACTTTACTATAAGACTACAATAATCAAAACAGCCTGGTATTGGTACAAGAACTGGCATATAGTTCAATGGAACAGGATAGAGATTTAAGAAGCAAAACTTCAATTTCTCAACCAACTCATCTTTGACAAAACCTCCACTAATAACCACTAGGCAGAGGAGAACTTATTCAGTAAATGGTGCTCAGAAAACTGACTGACCACATGCAGATTAATACAAGACCCTTACCTATCACCATTCACAAAAACCAACTCTAAATGATCCAAGACCTAAATGTAAAACCTCAAACTATAAGGATCTTAGAAAATGTAGGAGACACCCTGTGGAAATTGGAACTGGCAACCAATTCCTGATCAAAACCCCAAGTTTTGATAAGATAGACAAATAGGACCTCATCAAACTGAAAAGCTCCTGCAAAGCCAAAGAATCCATCAATAGAGTGGGGAGACAGCCCACAGAAAGGGAAAAAATATCTTCCCACTATATATCTGACAAAGGCCTAACATCTAGGATCTACAAGAAACTCAAACATGCGAAAAAGAAAAAAAAAAGCCCTATTAAGAAGTAGACAAATAATATGAATACACACTCCTCCAAAGAAGACATAGATGCAGCCAACAGATACATGAAAAAATGCTCAGCCTTACTAATCATCAAAGAAATGTAAATTAAAACCACACTGAGATACCACCTAATTCCAGTTAGGATGGCCAACATCAACAACTTAAAAAACAACAGATGCTGCAGGGAAAGGGAACACTTCTACAGTACTGGTGGGAGTGTAAACTAGTACAACCTCTGTGGAAAACAGTGTGACGATTCCTAAAAGATCTAAATTTGACCTCCCATATGACTCAGCAATCTCCCTTCTGGGAATATGCCCAAAGGAACTCAAATCAATCTTTGAAAAAGATACCTGTGCACGAATGTTTATCGCAGCACTATTCACAGTAGCAAAAACACTGAACCAGCCATGCTGCCTATCAAAAGCAGACTGTATAAAAGTAATGTGGTACATATACACAGTGGAATATTTCACAACCATAAAAAGGACAAAATTATGAACTTCACAGCAACTTGGATGAATTTAGAGTCTGCAATACTCAGTGATCTATCACAGAAACAAAGAACTGAGTACCACATGTTCTCACTCATAAGCAGACTCTAAACAATTATCATAATACTACAAGAACATGATTGACAGTAATGGAAACTTCCAGGAGTGGGAGGGCATACTTCATCAATAAGAGCACCTGATCTCAAACCAGGTGAAGTGGGGACCAAAGTGTGGCCCAAATTTTACCTGCACAGTGACCATTGGTATACCTAACCCTGAGTTATACCGTACATCTTTAAAAGAAAAAAAAAAAAAGGAAATCACCCAGAACAACCTGTCCTGTCCCTGATGATAGTAACAGAATTCAAGTATTCTATATCTAAAATGGCTAAGGAAAACCATGAGAAAATAGAAGCAAAGATCCCCCAAGCCATGCAGGAAGTAAAAGTTGAGTTGGCCAATATAAGAAAGGTCCATTCTGAAATCTTGGAAATGAAAAATTCCTTCATGGAATTTCAAAGCACAATAACAGGCCTAGTGAGCAGAATAGATCTAGCAGAAGAAAAATCTCGGAGTTGGAAGACCAAAATATTGAACTAACACAGTCTGACAAAAACAAGAAGAAAAGGCTCAAAAAGAAAGAGTAAAGCATGCAAGATGTGTGGGATTACATAAAGAATCCAAATTCGGCCAGGCACAGTGGCTCAAACCTGTAATCCCAGCACTTTGGGAGGCCAAGGCAAGAGGATTGTCTGAGCTCAGGGGTTCAAGACCAGTCTGGGCAACTTTGTGAGATCTTATCTCTATAATAAAAATAAAAGTAAAAAAAAAGTTGGGCATGGTAGCGCACACCTGTAGTTCCAGCTACTTGGAAGGCTGAAGCAGAAGGATCACCTGAGTCTAGCAGGCTGAGGCTGCAGCGGCTGTGTGTGTGCCACTGCCTTCCAGACTGAGCAACAGAGTGAGACTCTGACTTTAAAAAAGTAGTAGAAGAAGAAGAAGAAGAAGAAGAAGAAGAAGAAGCAGCCAAGTCCATGGTTGATTGGAAACCCTGAAACAGAAGGGGCAACTGAGAACACCCTAGAGCAAGTTTTCCATGAGTTTATCCAATAAAATTTCCCATAGTTTACCAGAGAGGTGACCATTCAAGCAGAAGAGATTCAGAGAACCCCTGCAAGGTATTTCATGAGAAGAAAATCCCTAAGCCCCATAGTAATTTATCTCCACAAAGTATAAAAGAAAAATATCCTAAAGACAGTTAGAGAGAAGAGTCAGACCATCTACCAGGGAATCCTCATCACAATTGTAGCAGACTTCTCAACAGAAACCCTATACACCATAAAAGACTGGAGTCCCATCTTTAAACATTCTCAAAGACAAGCAATTCAAGCCAAGAATTTCTTACCCTGCCAAGCTGAGCTTCATCAGTGATATAAAATTAAAATTGTTTCCAGAATCAAATCTCTAAGAGAATATACCACCTCCACACCAGCCCTCCAGTCCTCCAGGAGATGCTTAAGAAACTTTAAAGCATAGAAACAAAAGAGCGGTTACACCTATCCCTAAAGCACAGGCAAGAACAGATTAACAGAGTACACAGATTATCCACAAAATTTTTACATATAAAGCAAAGCAACCCCTTAAGAGCCTTATGACAGGGACAGACTCTCACATGTCAATAATTACTTGAATGTAAATAGACCGAATGCACCATTAAAGAGGCATAGAGTAGCAAACTAGATTTTAAAATATGACACAAAATTCTGCTACCTCCAGGAGACACATCAAGGTGAAGTACACCTATAGGCTCAAGGTAAAAGGCTGTAAAATGACCTTCCAAGCAAATGGAAAACAAGAAAGAGCAGGGGTAGTCATTCTTACATCAGACAAAATAGACTTCAAACCAATGAAATTCTAAAAAGACATGGAAAGACACTACATAATGACAAAAGGCTCAACCCATCAGCAAGAAATATCCATTTTAAATATATACACACCCAACACAGAAGCACTTGGTTTTATAAAAATACTTACTATGTAAAATAAGAGAGGACATAGATACTCACACAATCATAGAGAATTTGATACCCCGCTAACAGCCCTAGACAGATCATTGAGGTTAAAAACCAGCAAAGATATCTTGAACCTTAACTCAACACTAGACCAAATAGAGGACTTAATAGACATCTGCAGAACACTCCACCCAATAACAACTGAGTATACATTCTACTCATCTGCATATGGAACATACTCCAAGATTGATCACATTCTCAGGCATAAATCAAGCATGATCCAATTTCAAAAGGTTGAAATAATACCCAGCATCTTCCCAGATCACAGTAGAATAAAAATGAATGTTGCCACCAACAAGATCAACCCAAAAACACACAAAGACATGGACACTAAACAATATGCTGCTTAATGACTTTGGGTCAACACAGAAATCAAGACAGAAATAAAAAGATTCCTGAAAACAAACAAAAACAAAAACACATCTTAAAAAAACTCTTACATGCCATGAAACCAGAGGGAAATCTGTAGCATTGCATGCTCGTATCAAGAAAATAAAGGGATCACAAGTAGACAGCCTAACATCACACCTAAGGAAGCTGAAAGACAAGAATAATTATATCCTCATTTTAGTAGAAAAATCCAGATTACTAAGATAAAGTCACAGCTTCAGAAAATAGAAGACAAAAATATAGAAAAAATCAATAAGACAAGAAACCACTTCATTGAAAGGATAAATAATATTGACAGACTTCTGGCCAGATTGACTTTACAAAAAGAGAAAGAAAGTTCCAATAAACATGATTAGAAACAAAAAAGGTGATGTCACAACTGACCCCAAAGAAATGCAAAAGATTATTTTTTTAAAATGGTTACTATAAACGTCTGTATGCAAATAAACTAGAAAATCTAGAGGAAATGGAGGATTTCCTGGCATCATACAACTTCCCAAGGTTGGAACAAAAAGAAATTTAAACCCTAAACAGATCAATGACAACCCAGGAAATTTACTCAGTTATAAGAAGCCTCTCTACCAAAATAAAATAAAATAAAATAAAATAAAATAAAATAAAGCCCTGGACCAGATACCAGATGCCTTAATAGCTGAATTCTATAAAACATACAAGGAAAAGCTGATATCAATATTACCGAAAGTATTCCAGGCAATTGATAAGGAAGGAATTCTCTCTAGCTCATTTTATCATAGTGATACCCAAACCTAGCAAGACCCAACAAAGAAAGAGAATTACAGGCGAGTTTCCCTGATGAACATAGATACAAAAATTTTCAACAAGAGTCTAACAAATTTCAAGGATTATTCACCATGACCAGGTGGGATTCATTCTCAAGATACAGGACTGGTTCATCCTTTGAAGGGCCATAAAGGTAATTCAGCATATTAACAGAGGTAAAACCAAGAACTCTATGATTATCACCTCAATAGATGCAGAAAAAGCATTTGATAAAATTCAGCATCCCTTCCTGATAAAAATGCTCAAACACCTAAGCATAAAAGGAATGTTCCTCAAAACAATAAAAGTCATTTGTGACAAAACTGCAGCCAACATTTTGCTTTGTGGGCAGAAGCTGGAAGCATTTTCCCTAAGAACTGGAATAAGACAAGAATGCTGACTCTCAGTCCTCCTACTCAATATAGTACTGAAAGTTGTAGCCAGATCAATCAGGCAGAGGAAGGAAATCAGGGGTACCTAAATAAGAAAAAAGGAACTTAAGTTATCCCTTTTTGCAGATGATATGATTCTATACCTAGAGAACCTAGAGAGTCTGTCAACAACTTCCTTGTACTGATAAATGACTGTTAAAGTATCAGGCTACAAAATAAATGCACGCACACAAAAAACTACTGCATTGCATTTCTATACACCAACAACAAACAGGCTGAGAACCAAATAAAAAAACAATCCCATTCACAATAGCCACATACACAAAAAAAGAAAGAAATACCTTGGCATCCACCCAACCAGAGAAGTGAAAGAACTTTACAATGAGAACTATAAAATGCTGCCCAAAGAAATCAAGGATGATACAAATGGAAAGACATCTCATGCTCAAGAATTGGAAGAATCAATATTGTCGAGATATTCATCCCATCCAAGGTAATCTACAGATTCAATGCAGTACTCATCAAACTGCCAACATTATTTTTCACAGATCTAGAAAAGACAATATAATTATTGATATGGAAACAAAAAAGAGCACATATAGCCAAAGCAATACTCAGCAAAAGAAACAAAGCTGGATGTGTCACACTTCCAGACTTTAAACTATATTATAAAGCTCCAGTAACCAAGATGGCACGGTATTGGTACAGGAATAAGGACACAGACCAATGGAACAGAACAGAGATTCTGGATATAAAACCATGGTCCCTCAACCAACTCATCTTTGACAAAGCAATCCATAACAAACACTGGGGGAAGAAAAACATATTTAGCAAACAGTTCTGAGAAAACTGGCCAGCCACATTCAGAAGAATGAAACTGGACTCCCACCTATCACCATATACAAAAATCAACTCAAAATGGATCAAGAACTTAAATGTAAAATCTCAATCCATAAGAACTCTAGAAGAAAACCTAAGGACCACCTACTGATCATTGAAACAGGCAATGCATTTATGATCGAGCCCTAAAAAAAGACTAAGATAGATAGATGAGACTTTATCAAACTGTAAAGTTTTTGCACAGCAAAAGAAACCATTCAGAGAGTACAGAGACAATATTTTTTTTGCAAGCTGTGCATCTGACAAAGTCCTAACATCCAGGATCTACAAGTAACTCAGATGAACTGAAAGGAAAACAAACAACCCGTTAAAAAGCGGGCAAAGGACATGAACAGACAATTCTCAAAAGATGACATACAAGCAGTCAACAAACACATGAAAAAATGCTCAGCATCATTAATCATCAGAGAAATGTAAATCAAAACTAAAATAAGATGTCAACTAACTCTAGTAAGGATGGCTATCATTAATAAGTCAAAAAACAACAGGTGCTGATATGGCTGTGGAGAAAAGAGGATGCTTCCACTCTGTTGGTAGAAATGTAAGCCATTTAAAACTTTACAGAGAGCAGTGTGACAATATCTCAAAGACCTAAAAATTGAGCTTCCATGTAATCCAGCAATCCCTCTCATGGTAATATACCCAGAGGAATATAAATTTATCTAACAAAAAGACACCTGCACATGCATATTTATTGCCGCACTATTCACAATAGCAAAAAAGTGGAACTAACCCAGATGCCAACTGAAAGTGCACTGGATAAAGAAAATGTGGTACATATACATGATGGAATATTATGCAGCCATGGCCTTCTCAGTCACCTGGTTGCAGTTGGAGACCATCATACAAAGTGAATTATCACAGAAGAAAACTGAATATTGCATGTTCTCATTCATAAGCAGGCACTGAACACTAGTCATACTAGCACATAGGTGGGATCAGCAGATGCTTAGCACTGCTAGGGGAGAGAGGGAAAGAGGAGAAAGTGGGAAATGGGCATTTGGTGACACAATGGGTACCTGATTCATTTCTGAAGGAAAGAGGGTCAAATAGAAGCCCAAAGTTTACCTGCATGCAGTCTACCTATGTAGCAAATCCTGACTTGTATCCCACAACTCTAACATTTTAAATAAATAAAAAAATAAGAAAAAGTTTCCAAGTTGCTGTCCATGGACTTCAATTTAGTTAGTCATCTTTTATTGGTCAGCTGTCCCACACTATGTATGAGTGACTGTTATTAATGATTTTCCAGCCTCCAAAAAACGCAAGAAATTTTACATACAGATGCACATTTTTTTGCTTTTTGTAAAAATGTTGTGAAAATCTGGTCACCCAAGAATGGCATTCCAATATGATAAAGCTGGGCTGCATTGAGTAGCTCTGTGACTACCTTTCTGTGCCTGTTTGGTCCCCATAGGCATTTCTGTTGTCCACTGTGACTTTAAATCCAATTAATGCCAATCACTAGAAACCAAACTGTTGAGTAATCAATAACAGTAAATTTAGCATGTGCCAGCTGAAATACTAAGCCTTTATGCCGTCAACAATCTTGGATGTGAGGTTTAAGTTTTAAAAATTTAATTTGGTTAGAAAGCACCTGATTTAGTTGTACTTAAGCAGTCCTTATTTAAAACATGTTTTAAATGACATCTTAATGTTAATAAGGCTTAATAAATGTCAATGCTGATATTTAAAAAATTTTTATGGGAAAAGATGAAAACTTGTCAGGACATCACTTATCAATGCCTGGAGTAAGTCTAGCTTGGTAAATAAAAACTAGTTGCAAATATACTTCCTGGAAATACCTACAGTATTCCTAGACCTAATGGCTATAAGTACTTAAGCAGAGTTTAAGGGTATATCCAGCAAAGACGATATTTTTCAATGATATTCAAGTCGCTATTAGAAGGCAACATTTAATTAAAAACTATAACTGTAAATAACAGTTTAAAAATTTGTAAAAAAAATTTTAATTTTACCTAAGTCTTGTTTTTCTTTCATATTTTCCACAATATAAATTATCCTCTTCACCAATTAAAATTCTTTTAAAGTTCAGATGTTTGAATAAAGATTTATGTTTATGAGATTAATAACAGTTATACAGAAAGGCTAATCTGAGTCACCTTGTGGTTGTGACCAATCTGAGGAAAATCTTCCAACAGATGGAAAAAGTAGCACTTTAAGGAAGGAATTCATCCACCTGATTCCACATCACAATTTAGGATATTTCCCCACAGAGCTAGCATGTTCATCTGTGAATAGGAAGTTTGAGGGTTCCTCCTACTTTTCTTTACCTGGAATCCAAGCGTGCCAAGGCCATTCTCACATAGCTCTGTAATAATTAGGCCCCTATACATAAAAGGGATGAAAGTTTGATCAAAGGTAATTGTTAAGATTGTTCTAATAAGTTTAAAAAAAAAAATGTATGTGTGGACCCAGCCTCAATCTAATAGTTTTAACTAAGTTATCTAATGAACACTGGATAGGTTTAATGTCAGAATATGTCAACCTATAAATACAAATTCTGCTTTCTGGTTTAAATCCTGCCAGTTGTCCCACAGAACAAACATACCATGTGAGTGTCATGAGCAGTCTTATTTGCAATAACTGAGTTATTTTCAATAGGCAAACTTAGACGCTCATAATTCAGGCTATCTGCTTTTTTATTATCTTTCTGACATAGTACATAGTAACTAGACTTCACACAAAGATAAATGCATATATGAGGCTTGCAATTATTTCTCCATCTCCAGTATTTTATTTATGCTTGTGTACCCAGAGCACAGTATAATTCATATCTGTCAAATGTTGCCGAGAATCATTTTAAACCCATGAGGTGGATGAAAGCAGGAGGATACCAAGATTTGTTGCCGAGATCCTGTCTGGTTCACAGAAGTCATTGCCCTTCTTTGTGGATATAGAGCTACAAACATTAAGAATAATGACTAATAAAAAAGGTCAGATTCCAAAGCTGCCCCCTTTGGAATATGTTTGAGCAGTTTAATAAATTGATCAAAATAAAAGAGTACACAGGACTTTCTTCTTTGAGGGATTAAAGAGCTAGGAATTGGAAAAATGTTATTTAAAAGAGAAAATCTCAGCAAATTAGCTTTCTGTCTTCAAGAAATACTTGGTTCTTGTGATAGTCTGTTTCTTATCCCACTTCCCAAAACTGTTTATATATTTTCCCAGACAAATGAATCCAGCCTAAGTTGGACATTCTTTATGACCATCATTAAGAGGTTAAAATTAGCAGTGCTTTCAAATAGCCAGATTTACCAGTATAGACCAATAAGGAGGAGAATGTTTATTTCTTTTTAAATTTCATTGTGTAAGCCAAACTGTTTTCCCCTCTTAGTTTCTGTCATCTTCTCTTCCATCTGTCCTTTTAGAGGAGTTCTTCTTTGCTTAAAATGCCTTTATCATTCTCAATAATGTAGAAACTTCCAGGGATTCTTCCCTGATCACTGAGTCTGATTTATACACTCCATTTCTGGCCTCCCACAGCACACTGTTCTTACCACACTGTACTGCAGGGATTGACTAACTTAGCTGTCTCCAGCAAAATATTGCAACCCCCTTTAGGACACTGTCGATGCTGCATTTGGCATTGGAAGTTTGTACTTGGTACAATGTGCAGAACAGACACAGAGCGGCCATTTGGAGAATGGAAGAATAAAGCAGAAGCCATGTCAGAAAGACATTACGTAGGTTTTCATTTCGTTTTAATCCCTAAAACAAAGATCTGTCAAATTGCAGTAAATGTCAGCACTTTTAGCAAAGTATTACATCTATGCTGCAAACACATTTACAACTCTCGCAGAAGTTATGTTGACATCAGAATAGTCTGCCTACCTTGATGTTCCTATTTGTAAAAAAAAAATTAAATTCACACATAAATGAAAACACCTGATGTGAACTGGATATTTGCAACCTGTACATTTTGATGTTTGAAAAGACATAGCATATAACCACCATGAAGCACTCATTTTCTGCTAAATTGAAAACAGAATCATATTCTTAAACAGCAGATCAATAGTGCTGGAATAAAGGGAAAAAGATGAAAATGTCCCTTTGTTTTCATAGTCTCGCCATACAGTAACAATCCAAAGTACCACCAAGACAAAGAGAGAAAAGAAGGGATTTCTGAGGCTTTTATGCTTATTTTTGCCCAATTATTTAGAAGGTGGAAAAATGGGGAAGTGATCTCTTGATAATCAGTTTTTAGGCTCTACTCAGATGAAAGAACAATGTACAATGACATAAACTTTTGTATTTAAGAACTAAGTAGGACCATCAGCTAACCGTTCTCATAAGTCAGTTTTTTTGTTGTTGTTTGTTTTGTTTTTGGAGTTGGAGTCTCACTCTGTCATCCAGACTGGAGTGCAGTGGCCACTTCCAGCCACTGCAGCCTCAACCCACTGGGCTCCGGCGATCCCTCCGCCTGAGCCTTCGGAGTAGCCAGAACTACAGGCATGCGCTACCATGCCCAGCTGATTTTTTTGATTTATTGTAGAGATGAGGTCTCGCCAAGTTGCCCAGGCAGGTCTCGAACCCTTGGGCTCAGGCAATTCAGTCACCTCGGCCTCCCAAAGCGGGGCTCAGGCAATTCAGTCACCTCGGCCTCCCAAAGCGGGATTACAGGCTGAGACACCGAGCCCGGCATAGGTCAGTTTTATATGATTTTAGAATATTCCACCAACAACAAGAGCCAAAAAGTATAGAACTGCAGGCAAGACAGAAAAGAAGCAGGTGGTGTCAGTGATATGAATAATGGGGGGATGGGGCACCTGAATTAATGAGTTGGACACTTTCTTTGGCTGTAAAATGAGAAGATTGAACAAGATTATTGTTAGGGTATGAACAGGGTGAGGGCAGATCGATGGAGTAGAGAGGGCAGGGAAGGCCAGCGATCCAAGTAATAGTAAAGAATTGTAACACACAAAGAGGTTAAAAAGAAAAGAAAAGTTTATTTAAAAGTAAATTAGAAGCCGGGCTCAGTGGTTCAGCCTGTAATCCCGCGCCTTTGGGAGGCTGAGGTGAGTGGATTGCCTGAGCCTGCGAGTTCGAGACCCGCCTGGGCAGCGAGACCTCATCTCTACAATAAATCAAAAAATCAGCCGGGCGTGGTAGCGCATGCCTGTAATTCTGGCTACTCAGAAGGCTGAGGCAGAAGGATCGCCGGAGCCCAGCAGGTCGAGGCTGCGGTGGCCGGGAGTGGCCACTGCACTCCAGTCTGGGCAACAGAGTGAGACTCCAACTAAAAAAAAAAAAAAAAAAAAAAAGTAAATTAGAGAGAGAGAAGGAAGAAAGAAGATTTCTCTCCCCAAGGTGGAGGAGGGGGCCAAAGCCAGGAAGCATGGCAACAACCAACATCCGTAGCTTAAAGAGCTCATGGCCATACCAAGGTCTAGCAAGGCAATGGCCACTGGTTGCTTGTGGTTGAGTCTTTTTAACCATTTTCTTTGATGGGGGAAGATCATTAAGGTGATTGGGTGGTGGTCTGTTTATGTTATCATAAAGGGGCAGGCAAGTGTAGGTACTGATGTCAGGTGATGGACAGCAGGCAGATGGGTGGGTTAGTCACATGATTGTCATGGTGGGGTTTACTTGTGTCACGCAAGTCACAAAGGGATGATTAGGTTAACCCTGGAGGGAGAGGGTTCCTGCAAGAGACTTGTTAGACATTTGCAATTTACAAACTCAGACATTTGCAACTTACAAATTCCTTGACCAAAGGTAGTCGTATTATTATTTTTATGACTTTGGCCAGCCAAAAGTTGATCTTTGATCTTCGGCCTTGACAAGGAACCTAAAAGTTTACTAGAGATTATTATGCTAAACCATGAATTGAAAGGTTGGGTTGTCCTGGTCTTACATCTGATGGAGATTTGCTGAGGGGGGATGGGATAGGCTGCTGCTTGTTTTGCAGTAGAAGTCTAAATGCTTTCTAATGGTTATGCTGAGGCAAAAAGACTAAACTAAGAATAAGCTAAGTTTCCTCTAGGCTTCTATAGGTACCTTTCAATTATGTTTAAAGAGTTCTTTTAGCTATAAAATTATATAATACTATGATTCTAAATCAGCCATACTATCAGTAGGAAATGAAAATCATCATGCCTAACATTTGTACAATGCCTTATAAAGGGCTTTCACATCCTTTACCAAATGCAGTCGACTCTTAAGTTTGACTTGATAAAAAAAAAAAAAAGCCAGGAGTTTTTTCTTGAGGAACATATAGATGCAATCTGTTCATTCATTTATTTATTCTGCAGATGGTTCCATGGTTTCTACTATGTGCTAGTTGATGGTGCTAACAGCGTAGGAAACAAAAATGAACCTATTATAAATCTGAGCAGCCAACAGACACGTGAAAAAATGTTCAACCTCACTAATCATCAGGGAGATGCAAATCAAAACCACACTGAGATACCACCTAACTCCAGTCAAAATGCCATTATCAATAACTCAAAAAATAACAGTTGCTGGAGAGGGTGTGGCGAAAAGGGAACACTTCTATACTGTTGGTGGGAGTGCAAACTAGTGCAACCTCTGTGGAAAACAGTATGGCGATTCTTAAAA
>NW_007061405.1:735092-735378 GCF_000164805.1 Carlito syrichta | reverse complement strand
AAGAACCTGGAAGCAACCATGCTGTCCATCAAAAGAGGACTGGATTAAAAAAATGTGTTACATATACACGATGGAATACTATGCAGCCATAAAAAAGAACAAAATCATGAATTTTACAGCAACCTGGATGCAATTAGAGTCTATAATACTGAGTGACCTCTCACAGAAACAAAGATCTGAGTATCACATGTTCTCACTCATATAATGGACCTTGAACATCCAATCTATTACTATAAGAAAATGACTGACAGTAGTGGGAAACTATGGGGGGGAGGGAGATGGGATT
>NW_007061405.1:633061-734585 GCF_000164805.1 Carlito syrichta | reverse complement strand
CGGCCACTGCACTCCAGTCTGGGCAACTGAGTGAGACTCCAACTCAAAAAAAAAAAAATACAATAAAATAAATTAAATAAATCCTGTTTTTGCGAAGTATACAGTCTAACAGGAAACATATTTAAAAATACTTATGAAATATAAAGTGTACTATACATACTGATATATAGAGAGCGAAATTACATGTAAATATGTGCATATATGTCTTTAAAATAGTGTAAAGGAAAGGAGTTGGATGAGTGAAAACATCAGACTGAAGTCTTTTAGATAGGGTTGTTGAGGAAGGCCTGAGGAACTCACAGACAAGCCGAGACTTGAATCATAAAAGGGAGGCAGCCTCTCAAAGAGCAGGGAAAGAGTGCTCCAGGCAGGAGGAATGGCATGAATAAAGGTGCTAAGGAGGAAAGAGGGTGATGTGTGGCAGTCACTGAATGAAAGCCAGTGTGGTTGGAGCAGGAGTGGCCAAGGGTAGAGGGCAGGAGGGAAGATAAGACTCACGCAGGGTCTCCTCCACCATAGGAAAGGGTTTAGGTTTTAATCTAAGTGAGATGGAAAAACAGAAGGGCATTTTGCACTGAAAGTGCTATCTCGTTTGTTTGACAGGCTCATCTGGCTTCTGTGTGGAAAAAGAGCTGTAGTGAGCAAGAGAAGACGCAGGAGAGCAGTTATGAGACACTTGCACTTGTCCAGGTGAGGGATGATGGCGTGGCAGCTTAGCCTGGCAGAAGAGAGGGAGAGAAAGGAGCAGGTCTGGGGTGCAGGTAGAGGTGAAGTTAACAGGACTTGTTGATGCCCTGGGACATGAGAAAGGAGGAGGAATTCCAGGTGATATCCAGGTTGACTGAAGTGTACTTTATTGGGATAGGAATGACTGGGGGAGAAATAGGTTGAGAAGGAGGAGTAGAAAGGTATGACTTGGGTTAACTTTGAGCTGCCTGTGAGACATCCATGTGGGTACCTCCAGCAGGTAGTGAGACATACTGGTCCAGGAGCTCACAACAGAAGTCAAAACTAGAGATGAAATTTGCAAGTTATGAGCACATACATAGTTTTTAAAGTCATGGGGCAGACGGACATAGAAAACTATGAGGCAGATGGTTCTGTTCCTTGTTGGAAAAATGAAAAATCAAGATTCTCAGCCCATTTTTCTCCAATATTTTTTATTGTGGCAAAATGCACATAACATAAAATTAACCATCTCTATATCTTTCTTTTTTGCAGGAATATCTGAAAAAAAGTTAATATACTGTTATTTAATGTATGTCCATGTGTATTTTTTAAAATTTTTTATTGTGGTAACATATTTCTAACATACAACTTACTTTCTTAGCCATTTTAAAGTTCACAGTTTGGTAGCATTAAATAAATTTACATTTTTATACAACCATCACCACCATCCATCTCCAGAATTCCTTTTATCAAGCAAAACTAAAACTATATCCATTAAACACTAATTCTCCATTTCTCCCTACCTCCAGACCCTAGCAACCACCATTCTACTTTCTCTATAATTTTGACTACTCTAAGTACCACATATAAGTGACATCACATAGAGTTTGTCTTTTCGTGACTGGCTTATTTCACTAAACATAATGTCCTCAAAGTTCATCATTTTTGTAGCATGAGTCGGAATTTTTTTTAAGGCTGAATAATATTCTGTTGTACGTGTATACTACATTTTGCTCATTTATTCATCTACCAATGGACACTGAGGTCACATCACATTTTAGCTATAATGAATAATTCAGCCTACCTCGTTTATACCTATTGAATATCCCCACTCATCAGTCTGTCAAGAGATGTTTATTAAATATCTATTATGTGCACAGTACTATAGTATGAGCAAGCCATAAACTTCTGATCTTAAAACTAATCATTTTAATATTCTGATATATTATTCCAGAGCAGGTCAAAGCTCCTGTATTTGGTATTGTTTGAACTAGTTTTGCTTTACATTTAATTTGTATTCATCAGAATCACTACAATGTTTGTGGATTCAAGTTAGATAACACTATTCATCAAATAATTTTTCTGCATGAAAGTCAAGTTCTGCTTTCTTCAGTATGCTTTTACAAAATGGCTAAAGTAATACATACATATTTTTTAAAAATATGTATGTATGTACTGCATATCACACTTGAGGTGATTCATTTACATGTATCTTCTTTTTTTATAGGCAGAGGAGGTGTAAAGAATGTATATAATCAGCAAATTTTCTTAGAGAGAAATAGTTTCATTTCCCACAAATAAAATTTACTCCAAAATTATACATGAGAAATTGAAGCGTTCACAATGAAGCGTTACTATATGCGTCTATTAGGGAGAAATGTTAGCTAGAAACCCAATTTCCTTATACAATAATCACAAAAACAAGCATTTCTAATATGCAACATCACAAAGTTGCCACAAGCCATATTTGGGTTCATAAATGCAAATGTAGAATATGTTTTCAACTACAAGAAATAGAAGAAAAAACATTGTAAGCAATTTAGTGCATGGGAAGAGATTTTATTTGTGAAAGGAGTATATAAACCTTGATATAAGCAGGCATAAAAAGTTATTAAATGATTTTGGTGACTGGGAAATTTTATTTATTATATAATTTTTCCTCTTTCTTTCCCAAAAATTAATATTCCATATGTCTTTTGCTGAAGCACTATGTTACACTAGAAAATCCATACTTATCCCTTTCTAAAATGAGTGAGCACTTTATGACAATATTGGTATAAAATGACTTTTCTATATCAGAAAGTTGTTCTTCAGAATCCTCCACTTGGCCACAAATCATGGGCCCATTAATCCCAGACACAGAGTCTATGCTATGAAAATAAGCTCCACGGCTTTATTTATTGATGACATCATCTAAGAATTTTCTCCACAAGATTATAAATGCATTGTTTGGCTATGTCGAATATTTGCTGATGGAATGTCTAATTGAAATATGATAACGTTCTGCTCTTCTCTCATGGCAATTTCAATACACTTGAAATCAAGCATTGGCCAGTCAGTTCATCTGTATTGGATTGATCTTTGGCTTTCCTTCCCCTCGGAGATTCAGTGGGATGGAGTAATCACAGCAAAAATCACTCCAAAGGAAGCACTCAGAATAGGGAAAGCAATCCCTTAAATAATGAATGATATTGCTGATACTCACTTTAATCATTTGAATGAGGAGATTAATTTTTTTAATGCTGAAATGTGTACTTTGGGCTTCATAGTTAATGGAACCCAGAAGAACCTAGAGGCAGTCTAATATAAGGGTCCCAGATAAAGAGTTGCATTGGGCCTAAAAGGTAACTCCATTCCTTGAATCACCTTTGTTCTTAGTCAACAAGTCATAGGTAAGTCAGAAACTAGATCCTACAGATCTCCTGAGGTATTAACGTGTTGTCCAGAGAGAGGATTCCCAAGGGCTATAGCTAGAGCACAATTTATTGGATTTTTAGGAGATGAATTATATCACCATGGGGTAGCCTCCTTTCTCTCTAATTTTTTTTCCTTTCTGTCCACATAATTCTCGGCAATAAAAGTCATACATTGTGGTAACCACAGACTAGGTCTGTAACTTCCTAGGCAGAAACAATTTCACTAAAACCCCTAAGGATTTGTTTTCTTCATTTGAGCAGTCTCCTTCTACCTTCTACCTTCTTTTCTCAATCCTGTTTACAATGCCTCCAGCATTTTCTTCAACTCTGATCCATTTATTAAATATTATATCAACATGTAAAGTTTCACATATCTAGTGTGTAGGGAGATTTCACTAAAGAGGGAGCAAATACACATCCTGAATATGATGGAAGGGCAAGGTTTCCATGGTTACTTCTGATACCAGGCTTCTACTTATGTAAATTGTCTTCTGTATAAATGTGCAATAGAAACTGGCCTCTGAAGACATTTAACCAACATCCTCAAAAGACTTCATTCAAAGCCTAATTTGCAGCTGAATAAAACCTTGCCTCCTTTCTCTGTTTTCCTGGTTATTTTTCTAAGTCACTTTTGTTTATATTTGAATATTCTTCTTTTTCTGTTTCTTCCCCCTGGTCCCCTATGTGAACTGGTAAGATAGTGATGATTGAATAATAACTAGAAATCTTTTTGTATTTGATATGTTACCAAAGTCAGCTGACAGTTGACCATCGTTGAGAGATTGTCATGGGCAGGTACCATATATAGAATGAATATCCAGTGATGCCAGGTGGGAAGTGGTATGTTACTCTGTGGGTTCTTTGACTTCACCACAGAAAGAAATTACAGACTGAGTCCAAGGTATAGTTTAAGACAGAATTTATTAGAGAGAAAAAGACATGATAACAGGAGAGCATGGGTCCTTTAAGAGAGGGCATGTGCTTGCCTTTGACAAGAAGCTTTGTATACTTTTACAATGATGATTAAGCAAACCATGAGCTAAGAGCAGAGGGCTGCAGGTATTTTGATTATCATCTCTCTAACTTTAAGGTCACAAAGACCTTCTAAATAATTAAAGTTATTGCCTAACTAGATTTGGGCATTTCTTAGAACATCATATCTGTGTTTTAGGTAAATCTCTATTGTTTCTGTGATTTACTGCACTGACAGAATCACATTCCAGTCTGCAAGGTGTTTAAATCTAGTATGCTTGGTTGGTCAGGTGAAGGTTGTATACCAATAAAAAAGATGTCTAAATGCTTATCCTATTTTAATTTAAACCTGCCTGCAAAAAAAATTATCTGTCTATGTCTAAACTGCTCTGGCTAACCTGCCTCACCCAGGGACCCAAGCACATAAATTGATGAAAAATAATGTAGTAATGATCATTAGTGGACAAAGAGGTATTGGTTTTACCACTTATACTGTCACATCATTCAATTTGTTCACTTCTATTAATGAATTTGTTTCCATATGTTTACCAAAGCAGGAGACTACTTGGGTTTAGGAGGTAAAATATCCTTTAAAAATATATAGACCATTTATTAAAAGACACCATTAAGAGAACGAGAGGACAAGCCACAGTGCAGAAGATTATACTTCTCTGTGATGTCTATGTTTGTGTGTGTATCTAATCCTCTGTACTGTGTGTCAGATAGATGATAGATAGATAGACAGACAGACATATCTGACCGTGAGTTCAAATTCAGAATACATAAAGAATTTCTACAAATCAATAAGAAAAAGCCAGGCAACTCAATTGAAAAGTGAGAAAAAGACTTGAACTGAATGTATCAAGTGGAGATTGCCAATGGCAATAAAAATATGGCAAGGTGGTCAACATCATTAGTCATCAGGGAAATGCAAATTAAAATCACAATGAGATACCATTATACCCACACCACCATGGCTTAAATTGTTTTTTTTTTTTTAAGTAGTCCTTCTTTACCTACAGTTAACTATCTGTGGTTTTAGTTACTTGCAGTTCATCTCAATCCAAAAATATTACACACAATAAGAAAGCTTGAGAGAGAGGGACCACATTCTCATAAACTTTTATTATACTATATTGTTATAATTGTTCTCTTTTATTATTAGTTGTTATTCTTGTACTGTACCTAATTTATAAATTAAATTTTATCATAGATATGCACATGTAGGAAAAAATATATAGTACAGTATACACAGGGTCTGGTAAGCTTCATGATTTCAGGTATCCACTGGAGGTCTTGGAATGTATTCCTTTCAGATAAGGGGATATAAGCATTAATGTGAGACAAATGGAACTCTCACACACTGCTGTTAGAAGCATAAATTGACAAATTGTTAGAAAAGTATCTGGCCATATTTACCAAAGTCAAACATAAGCAGGTCCTGTGTCCCAGCAATTCTGCTCCTAAATATATACCCAACAAAATTGCCTCTAATGGTCACCAAAGTACTCGTACAAGAATAAATAAAAGTGTTACTATTTACTTGGAAGGCTGAGGCAGGAGAATTGCTGGTGCCCAACAGGTTGACACCAGGGTGGCCACGAGTGTACCACTGCCCTCCAGCCTGGGTGACAGAGTGAGACTCCAACTCAAAAAAAAATAAAAAAGTGTTACTATTTATAGCCTTGAAAGAGAAATTGCCTAAACATCTTTCAAAAATTGAATGATTAAATAAATTAAGATATACTCATACATTGGAATACTGTAGAACAGTGAAAACACACTTCTGATATTTTGTATGAATAAATCCCATGAAAATAATATTAAGTGAAAGAAGTCAAGCACAGTTGAGTAAATACTTCATGGTTCTAGTTATATAAAGTTCCAACATAGGCAAAATAATTTACAGTCAGGATATGTTTACCCTGTGGATAAAGATTGTCCCTGGGAGAAGATAGAAAGTGAGTTTTCGGGTGTTGGTGATATTCTCTTTTTTGCTCAAGTGCTAGTGACTTTGGGAATTAAGTACTAATACTAATTCACTCCAGTAATAAAAGAGCACCATCTTTTACCTCTCAGTGCTATCAGAGGATTCTAGCCAAGAGAAGCTGGTGGACCTTTAAGTTAAACTGTGGACCTTTAAGTTAAAGGAAACTGTCCAGGCATGTAAAGTGGCAGGAATGACTAGAGCAAACAGAGTCGATTAACACAGGCGGTGGTACTCTTGTGGCTCTCTAGGTTTTCCTGACTGTGTGACCAGATTGCAGAGTGCCCTGCTGTATAAACCCTTAAATTCAGCTTTGAAAGTTTATTGACAATTTCCTGATGGCACCTCAGATCGGAGTTGGCTCTTTTTCCTCCTCACCCAGCTTCTAGGTTTCTTGTCACAGACAAAACTCACCTTATAATACAGTAGATTTGAAATTCAACAATTCTCAGCTACCACTGCCAGCTACCTAGTCCAGGAGGTGAGAACATTGCCTAGCAATCTTGGGAAATGAGATAATCTGATCAATTTGGGCAACTTTTCAACTTCTCTAAGACGCCAAAATAAACTTGACTAGAGGCAAGTCAGGATCTATCAGTTTGACAGCTGATTGGCTGAACTTCTGTAAAGCAGGAATCTGAAATGGCAGTTTACCTAATTTACCACTAGATGTAAACTTCACTAAATTAGATGAATAGGGAATGACGGAAAACAACTTTGTTTCTTTCTTATTCCTGTCCCTTTAAGCTCTCAGTGAAAGTAGTTCTCAAAGTATAGTTCCCAGACCAGCAGCATCAACATCACCTGGGAACTTAGGGGAAAAACAGATTTTCAACCTTTACCCTACACCTGCTGAATCAGAAACTCTAAGGCAGGGTACCACAATCTGTCTTTTAAGAAACCCTCTGGGTAAGTCCGGTGTTTGCCAGAATTTGGGAACCAGTGTCTTGCCAATTTCATTCTTCAGTGTAGTTGTTTGAAGGAAACATAAACTATATAACTTAATATTCTTCAGTTTCAGCTGCAGGGGAGAAATATCTAGTGAAGAAGAATAAATGAGAAGTCTTACAGAGTGTTCAAGGCCCCCTAAGGTTGAAAGGGCCTCGAGATGAAGATTAATGCCACTAAAGGAGATACTTTTAAATGCCTTTTATCCGGGCTTTATCCTCAGAGATTCTGATTCAGTTGGTCTTGGGTAAGATCACTTTATTTATTTATTTTTTTTGAATGACTGTCTTAGTTGGTGTAGTCTGCTATAACGGAATACCATTGGCTGGGTTGCTTATAAGCAACAGAAAGTCATTTCTAACAGTTCTGGAGGCAGGAGGTCTGAGATTAGGATGTCAGCATGACCAGTTCTGGTGATGGCCTACTTCCTGGTTCATAGATGGGATCTTCTCCTTGTGTCATCACATGGCAGAAGGGGCAAGGGAACATTCTGGTATTTATTGTATAAGGGCTAATCCCATTCATGAGGATGCTGCACTCATGATCTAATCACCTCCCCAAAGCCTCAGCTCCTAATACCACCAAATTGCGGATTAGATTTCATCATATGAATTTTTCAGGGACACAAGCATTCAGCCCATAGCAGTGCCCCTGACCCTACCCACAACATACAGCCAGGGTTGTGAACTAATAGTGTAGACTACCAAACCTGTTATGTCTCCTGATGAAATTATTTCTGTTTTGGAGGAGTTGCTTCCCAGGATACCTGTTCCAGTATTTAGTTTTCTGTTCATCTTTGTATTTAATCAAAGTCTTTCATTCTGTGATTTGACCCATTTGAATCAATCAGTTTTAAAATATTTGTTGATTAACTGCAATATAGCCAGTAGAGAATGAAAATAAGAGTATGCCTCATTTCAACTGGCCTAGGTTGTTCTCATCTGATTCTTCAAAAGTGTGTGGGTGTGTGTGTGTGTGTGTGTGTGTGTGTGTGTCTGTGTGTAGATGAGTAATTGGGGAGTGTGTGTGTGTGTGTTTGTGTGTGTGTGTGTAGATGAGTAATTGGGGAGTGTGTGTGTGTGTGTTTGTGTGTGTGGATGAGTAATTGGGGATCTGGGGTGAAGCAGTTCTGTGTTTGAGTGCCAGCCACACCCTGATTACAAGGGAAGTGATCTTGAGCAAATAATTTAGCCTTTAGGAGTCTTGGTTTTCTCCTCATCAAAAAAGGCTGATGTAGTGCCAACTCACAGTACATTGTTGTGAGGATCAAATCAGAATGTAAAAGAAGTACTTAACATAGGACCTAGGACACTTGCAAGCTCTCAGTCTACAGTCTTAATACGGAGGGCACATTTCAGGCCCTCTGTCATGTCCTCACCAACTGCCATAGAATTAGACTCAGAATTCAGTCCCAGCCTAGTCCACTCACCCCCATGCAAGCTCTGTGACCTCCAGCATGTTATGCAACTCCTCTGACCCTCAGACTCCTCACCTGTAAAATTCTCACATGATGTGAAATTTAAATGAGATAAGCCCTTGAGATCACTGAGTCCAATGTAAATTATTATTCAGTTATAATAGCATCAATCATAGACTGCTACTCATTAAAAAACATTTTAGAAAATATGACATATACATGATGGAATATTATGCAGTTACAAAGAAGGACAGAATTATGGACTTCACAGCAACTTGAATGGATTTAGAGTTCATCATACTCAGTTATCTGGCATAGAAACAATGAACTGAGTACCATATGCTCTCACTCATAAGTAGACCCTGAACATTTATCATAATACTACATGAAAGGGATTGGCAGTAGTGGGTCACTGCCAGGGAGGAAAGGAAAAGGCACATAACACTAATAAGGATACCTGATCCCAAACCAGGTAAAGTGAGAGCCAATGGGAGGCCCAAACTTCACCTGTATGATGACTACTTAGGTACCTAACCCTGAACTGTACCCTACATCTTTAGAATAAATAAATAAATAGCATTTTAGAACAATTTAAAAAAATTGAAGAGCCTTCTGAGTCTAGACACCAATACAGCTGATCTGCCATTAAGTTAGTATTTGGATTAGTATTGGGGCTGTGATTAGAGTTGAGTTAGGACAAGTATTAATATATGCATAATTATTTATGTGCCAGGGGATTATGGTGCAGAAGGAAGCAAGTTGTCTTTACCTCTTACCAGTTTCCCCATTCCACCCTGATGCCTCTCACTCTTCCCTCTCAGGCGTCTCACCTCCTTTCTCCCTCCAAGAGGACGCCTTCCTTTCATGGACTGTGTAGCTTTCACTAGTAGGACTTGAGACACAGTGGTGGTGGGCAAGTACCTCTTTTTCCTTCAGCTCAAGACAGATTTGATCCACAGTGTAGCTTCAGCCTTCCTTCCTCCTCTCCTTACTAAGAACTATATCTTCCTGATGCTCAGGAAACATACCACTACCCTTCAAAGGTGGTTAAACTCTTTTAAACACGCTAAAACCTCCTCCTTCCTAATGGCTTCTAATTTGAGAACCAATACCAGTCAGCCTTTTGTCTCCGGTGCTTGAAAACTGAAATATCCTTTAAGCCCATCTGTGAAGCAACCAATTCAATTAAATTTTGAGATAAGTGCACATGAAGCATAATTGAGAAAAGACAAGAGAAGCTTGCCTTAAGAAATGATAAGGAATTCTCGGTGACTATAGGGCTACATGCAGTGTGATTCTCTGCATTCCAAATGTGCCTGCTATTCATGAGTCATACTGTCTTATGCCAGTTTGTGCAAACTGCTGTCAGTGCTGCCAGGCTGATTTCCCTACATCTATTCATGAACGACTGTTCAGGATAGTTAATAGGAGTTCCATGTGATTGGAGAAGCACAGAGGGAGAAATTAAAGGGATTATCCAAAACACATCTATTAAGAAGATTTGACTGGAGTCAGAAGTCTAGTGTGATTCAAACAGGAGACATTTTTCTTTATTCCTAAGACTTGCTAGCAATGTATTATGAAACATTTCACTGATAATCAACTACTAACTAATTCAGGTTTGTGTTGTCAGCATTTCGGGTTATTATCAACAATTTTACGTCTTAGAGCAACCTCTCCCAGTGATCCAGTCCTTACTAGGCTACCTAAATTAGTTGGGCTTTCAAGTTTGAAGGAATTTTGAAGGTCATGCAGCTCAGCTCTTGGCTAAAACATTAATTCACTCTACAGTATCTCATCAGTAAATATCCAGACCATTCTGGAAACTTGGTAAGGCCAACTCCATTTAAGGTCTTATTAAAAGGTAAAAGTCTCTGGTCTGAGAAGATTCATGTTCATTAAAACCTAGTGGTTCTTCCCATTCAACAGTCAAACCTTTTTGATCCAACTTCAATATATCTGTTTCCATTGCCAAGCTCCATCTTGCCAAACTCTGAGTTCATTCCAGCCAACTCCAGCACAAACGTATAACACCTCTGTTGCAACAGCTCCTAGATGCTCTTTACTCCTGTTTTGTTTCCCTGAATCTTTCTCTAACTGCCTCTTACTTTCCACCCCCACCTATGTGAAGGAATTAGTAGAGCTGAGGACATTGTGTCTGCTCCATCTTCATCTTAGGAAAATCAGCCACATCACACCCAGCAGGTTAGCTGTCAAATCTCCAAATAGAGGGAATTCACTACCACAGGGCAGCTGATTATATCTTCAAGACCCCTGATTGTTAAATATTTTTTTCTATCACTGAACTGACAGCTGGTCATTAAGTTCAGGGTTTGTATATCCTACTGAGCCAGACTCTGATCTTAGCTCCACCAATTCCTTGATACTGGCCCTTTGCCAAATTCCTCAATATCGCCACACCTCAACTTTCTAGTTTTTAAAATAGAAATAGAAGTAGTAAGCATTTTATAGGGATGCTATTAATATAAATAAGTGTATCTATAAAGCACTTAGCAACACAGTAACTGGTACATATAGGTTCTTACATTTTTGTTGTGTTGTTTGCTTTTGTTAATCTACTTAATTGATCTTAATCTTTCTCAAACAAATAATATGTAATAAATCCAAATCTTCTAAATAACAGCCCTTCATTTGCCTGAAGACAATTTTCATATTCTACCAAAGGAGTAGTTTTTTCAGAATGAAAATTTCTACTACCGTAATCATTTATTTTGTGAAATTGATTTTTTTTCACCTATATATGGAATTTTTTTTAACTTTTAAAATTTTATTTTAAATATGTGAGGTGCAATTCAGAGTTAGGTATACAAATGGTCATTATGCAGGTACCCTTGTTGATAAAGTGTGCCCTCCCTTCCCCAGGCAGATTCCCACTACTGCCAATCCCACCTCCCCATACCCCACCTCCTCCTGCGCCCCCACAGTTTCCTGCTACTGCCAATCCTTTTCTTATAGTATTACAATAGTTTTTCAAGGTCTGCTTATGACTGAGAACATGTAATCCTCAGTTCTTTGTTTCTGTGACAGATCACTCAATATTATAGACTCTAAGTCCATCCAGATTGCTGTGAAGTTCATGATTTTGTTCTTCTTTATGACTGCATAATATTCCATTGTGTATATGTACCACATTTTTTGTCCAGTCCTCTTTTCATAGGCAGCATGAAATTGATTTAAATATCTTTCCTATAATGTAGAGGATTAAAATACATGGTATAGACTCAGACAAGGTAGTTCATCTACCATTCCTTTTAATAAAGATAGTCTAATTTTGAGTTGAGAGAGAGAATATGTAGTCATATCATACAGTTTGTCATATTTAACTTACCATCAACCCCTAGTTTTTTTCATATATGTGACATATTTTGCAGTTAGTGCTTATTTTAAGGGATGGGAAAGTAAAACAGGGATGGCAGAGAACAGGAATTATCTTATCCTGGGATCCCCTAAAGGAAGCAGAAGTAGGAAAAAGGCAAGAGGAAAAAGAGTGCCCCCCCAAAATAGCACACTGTCCTGCTAGCCTTTGCATAGTAGCAGTCCTGACTGATTGATAGATCTTGTAGGTTTACCAGCTCCTGAGAGGCTATATATATACTTCTGAGAGCAGTTATATAAACAAATACTTCTCAGGACTATGAGGAAAGAAAATGATCTACTCATGTCAATTTCCATTTTCAAAGGCTTGCTTCATGGGGCAGTCATTCCTCCATACTGGAGGGATTGCATATGCATAGATACCAAGCTGATCTTCAGGTGTCCAACTCTCAGCAGAAGGCAAGAAGTATATGCTGCAAGACATAGTTAGTTGTACCCTTCTGAAGCTGATGAAACAACATAAAGTGCCTGTCACTCAAGAAGCAATTAGGGCTAGAAAAAGTGGTCAAAAAGTGGAGACCAGTAAGGTCACATTGAATGAATCAAGTTGTATCATGATTGTTGTTATGCTCACATAACTGATGTTTTTAACCTACAACACGACTTTGCTTATGTGCCTATTTCAGGTCCCCTTATTAATTTTGGTCCCTTCTTCCCACTCCATAATGTTGTGTTGTCTATAATTCAGTGTAGTCAGTATGGCTAGCATACTCATTACAGTGCTCCATCTGTGTTAGGGAAAGAAAAGTTCAATCAGAAGGGGCCCTGCCAGGCATTTCACCTTATTGTTTTTCATCAGGTTTCTATATGTCCATGAAAATCCTTCCCTTCACTGAAATTGGTTCTAAAAAGAATTTTTAAAAATCACCCATCTTCCAGTATGGCCCCTCACATATATATGCACAGCACCAGCTTTAATCAAGGGAAATAACCATTAAACTCAGAATATTTAGTGTTCTCTTAATACAGGCTTACCTATTGTCCCAATCATACCCACCCTTTGCCTTCCAGTCCCGGGCCAATCAACATTTAAGTTACCTAAAGAAGTTCCATGCAAGCCGCGCTCGGTGGCTCAGCCTGTAATCCCGCACCTTTGGGAGGCTGAGGTGAGTGGATTGCCTGAGCCCGCGGGTTCAAGACCCGCCTGGGCAGTGAGACCTCATCTCTACAATAAATCAAAAAATCAGCCTAGTGTGGTAGCGCGCGCCTGTAATTCCGGCTACTCAGAAGGCTGAGGCAGAAGGATTGCTGGAGCTCAGCAGGTCGAGGCTGTGGTGACCGGGAGCCACTGCACTCTGGGTGACAGAGTGAGACTCCGACTCAAAAAAATAAAAAAGAAGTTCCATGCAAATACAGCATCCAACTGAATAGATAATAATTCCTACCTGATAGAAAATCTGTGTAAACAGATTTTCTACGTTTGATCTAATCCCTTTCTTAAAGCTTCAGCATCAAAACAAGGTTTTTATATAAAATGAAAGATAAGTCCATTAAAAATCACGTTGACAGCTTTTACTTATAAATATTTTCATTTAGGTTATACTGATGGAATTATATAAGTGTTTCTACTTATTAATCCTCTAATGCCATTTTTAATAAAATATTAAAACAACAGAAATATTCTTGGCGATCCCATTTACTGGGACTATCAAGTAAAATAGAGTAAATAATAATAGAAATAATTTTATTCACTACATCTCATAAACAATATGTGACTATTTTATGTGACTATTTTTTCCTCCTCTTAGCTTAATTTGATTTGAATTAAAATATTAGAGAAGCAACTTTGACAACAGACATTGTTTAAAAGTTAAAGGTAAAAGTACAACACTCAAAAATGAGATTCCATCTTTATAGCTGATGAATAGTCACAACCCTTTCCAGGAATGAGGAAGTGTCCAGTGTGAGGATGGTACTGAAATAAAGAAACAAGAAGGCATTTTCTTACATTCCTCTCGCATATGTTAAATATAAGATGATATGGAGTTCTTCCTGATTAATTTCTGTAGTATGTTATCATATCATAAAGATCTAATACAGCAGAACCATATCTACTTAGTTGACTCTGAATAATACCTAGCCATCCACAAAAATGTGAAGATCACATTCAATGCAGAGTCTTTTTATTATGTTATTTCAGATCTATCAACATTTGTTCTCTTTGCTTTACAGTTGACAAAACACTTTACATACGTTGTCTCATTTTCTCTTCACAGTCATCTGCTGATTTAGACAGGGGAAACATAATCCTTATTTTATGAATGGATAATGTGAAGTAAGAAGAGATTGTGTTCAGCAGAAGTTCAACTCTAAGTAAATAAGAAATATTTGGGATATTGCGAATATGGGAAAGTTTGCAAAAGACGTGTCAGTGAATTTCGAGATTTAAGACTGTATGATTATTTAACGTTATCACTGTTACCTTAATAATAAACAACAGAAGTAAAATGCTCAGCACTGTAAATGTATAATAGCTCTCAACAAACAGTAAACCACATACAATAGCGTTATATATGTACCAGCCATCTAAAAATAGCATTGGTTAATAGAACATGAGCAGGAAAAATATCATTTGCTGGAAGATATTTCTGATGCTAGCGTTGGATTCTAAGATGTCTTGGGGGAAAAATTATAAAGATATGATCTCATTTGTAATCATAACCTCTTCCTCAATTCTTGTACCTAATGGAGTGCTGGGGGGAAGGCCTGACGTGAGTATTTGCCAATTTTTTTGTGGTGTAACTACTCTAACTATGGCTGACTTCAAACTCCCAATATTTTAATAACTGGTTCATAAAACTTCAGAAAATTTTGTCATTGGTTCTCATAAGCTGGCACAAGCTGATTCCAGCACATCACCACGTAGTGGAATAGCTGACCACTCAGCATCTCCACTCATATCTGTTAATCGTCTCAAACCTCATATCCCCATATCTGAACTCCTGCCTCACAGCTCTCAGACATACATACCTCTTCCACTTGTGGTCTTCCCTGTCTCTGTTAATGACAACACCATCTTCTCAGTTGTTCACACCAAAATCCTTGACATCATCCTTGACATTTCTTTTCACACCCTTTTTCAAATCTGTCAGAAAATCTGGTAGGTGCCATCTTCAAAATACAGTCACCTTTTGTAAACTGCTAATACTCAGATTCTAAGTCATTACAAAATCTTGCCTGGTTGTTGCACTAGCCTCTTGGATTTGCCAGAGTAAATCTCTCTAGAGGTTATAACAAAAAAATGTAACAATTATCCCTGACTCTCAGTGGTCTAGATAGTAAAAATTTATTTCTCATCGACCTCATCATTTGATACAGGCTTGAAGTACTCCTGGATAGCTCTTCTCTAAGTGGTAACTGAGGATTCCACGTGACTTCCATCACATCTCTACCATTCAAGAGTTCTTAGCTTCCAGCCCCACATATAGAAGAGAGGGAAAGCAAATAAAAGCATAGTTTTGAGAACCTGGTCTGAAAATAACATAAATCTCTTCTTTTCACATTCCATTTTCCAGGACTAGGCGTATGACTCTACCTAGATACAAAGGAACGAGAAAATGTAGTCTTTGAGTGCACTTGGGAAGAAAACAAAGCTGCTTCGGTCAACATATAGCATTGTCTGTGTCATACTTCCTAAATGATTTATCTGCTCCAACCTTGCTGCCTCTACTCTATTCTGAACACAGCAGCAATTAAATTATCCATCTTATGATCAATTAAACTAAGTCAGATGATGTACTCCTCTGCTGAAAACTACCCAATGGCTTAATAACTCACAAAAGTAAAAAAAAAAATCTAAGGTTCCTCGATGGCTCAAAGTGCCTTTGTGCCTTTGTGGTCTGGCTTTTGTGTCCTTATTGATCTAATTGCGTACAACTCTCCCCTATGTGTACTTTGTTCCAACCACAAGGGACTCTGCTAGTCCATTGACATGCGAGGCATACTACTGCCTCAGGATCTTTGCACTTGCTCTTCCCTTGGTTGGAAACTCTTCGCCCAGATAGCTACCTGGCTAACTCCTCTCCTTCCTCAAATGTTTCTTAAATGTCATCTTTCTTGACCACCCTATTTAAAAGGTCAATTCTTGCCCAGTTCCTTCACACCTACTATATGCCTTATCCCCCTCTCTGCTTTATTTTTCCCTGGAGCACTTAGCACTGTCTAATACATAATTTACTTATTAATTATTTTATTATTGTCCTCTAACACTACTAGAATTTAAGGAAGTTCAGTGTATTTTGTTATTGTATCCCAAAACCTAGACCAGTGTCTACAGGTAAAAAGCATTCAATAAATATTTGATTAATGAATGAATAAATGATAAATAAGGTTAAAATATTTTTTCAGCTAGTTATCCATTTATAAATATTAAGTATTCAAGTATTTTGCCTTTATCAAAAGCCTCACAAGTAAAGACAAATGATGTAATGTAAACCTATAATATTAGTATAGTGCCAGGTATTAGCCATTCTACTCTCATTATATTACATTATCTAATCTTTATAAAATTACACAGATAGATATTATTTTATCCCATTTTAAAGTTGCGACTGAAACACAGAGAGGAGAAATCATTTTCCCTGGGTTATATGTCTGATAAGAGGAAGAGTGAGAATTTGAATCCACAAAATCCAACCCTAGAGTAAAGGAAACTAAATATCAAGGTTAAAACATTTCTAATCTGCGTTGAAAGAGACTTATTTTAAAGTGAATGAGTTCTGCCACTAATTATCTGTGACCTTGAAAACATCTGAGATCCTTTGGATCTTAGTGTTTTTTCATCTATAGTGGGGATATTGATACAGATCATTGTAGAAGTCTCTTCTGGCTTAAAAATTGATGAACGAGTAACTTGCCTGGGGCCACACAAGCAGTAAATAGAAGAGTCAACACACAAAATCCCATTTTCTGGGTTCTCTCAGGGCTTTTTCTACCATATCCTGCAGTATCTGCCACAAGAAATATCTCAGACAGACAGGGGCACTGAATGGCTGAATAGCACTCAAAGTGTATACATGCAAACAAAATCAAGGCACAATAGAGATTCAAACAACAGATGCTATAGCTGGTTTATATTTTAAGTGTTCTTCCTTTGCTATGACTAGCCCATCACTACATAATATTCCTGTGCCTCAGTTTTCTTATTCATAAAGTGGAGGTGATGAAATTACTAGGTTCATAGTACTAGCTGTAAACACTAAATTAGTTATTATGTGTGATCACTTAAATCATGATAAAGTTATTAAAAATTCCTTCTGCTCTAACATTTTAACATCTTCTTACCTGTATTCGTCACATAACACAGTATCTGAATCCAGGTCAGTGTGACTCGTAGCTCTTGGTCATTTCCCTCTACTGACACTCACTAGGAATATATCCCTGTGTAACTGGGTCAAAATGGAAAGAGAACAATGAAAGACAGTTGCATTGCTGAATGCAAACATATGAAATTTTTCCTCTGTAACAATGCTTCTATAATGTTTTTCACTGATTACATGAAACAGATTCTATTTAAAAGTATGTAAATGTCCAAATGCATGATAACTTAGTGTACTAAATAAAACAAACACACTAGTTCCATGGTGACAAGGGACATATTGCAGACAGAGACCATGATATGTATTATTTTTTGTGATTTTGCAATTTCTACATTTTCCTGAAAATTGGCACTTGATTTCAAAAAACTAAGAAAAATAAATGTGGATACTGGAGCTTAGGTTTTAAAAAGCCTTGCAGTTGGAATTAATTTTGACAGCTGACTACACACTTGGTTTCAATTCCACCTGTGTATTCTTAGCACCAAATTTCTGGAGACTCTTAAATAATGAACCAAGCATTCAAATATCATGTTATTGAGCTTCTGAGGGCAGGGATAGTGTCTCATTCAGCCTTATATCTCCAACTATCCTTAGTAGGTGCTTCCTATTTGCTAAGTGGGTATGTGGTAGATGTATGAATGTTTGGATGAACAGACAGATAGACTGATAGATAGATGGAAGAAAGAGTGAATGAATAGACAAATAGACCCCCCCCACAAAAAAGAAAAGAGTAGAGTAGATGGAAGTTTGTAAATAATAAACCTTGGACTTGTTGTCAGGAAGCTTGGGTTCTAGCCCCAAATCTTTAGTTAACTTGCCTCTAATATTGGATAAGACCTTTCTCATTTCTAGTCCTCAGTTTCCTAATTTGTAAAATGTCTATGATTTCATTGGTCTAACATAACTGAATATAAGACTCAGCTCCCACAAGGTGGTCTTTAAACATTCTCCCACCTGGAAAAGAACAATTTTCTGCCGGAGTCCAGTTCCACAGAGAGAGTCAGGGCCTGACTGGAGAGAATCAGGAACAGCGACGAAGAAAAGACGATGACAGGAATCCTCTTCCTGGGGAGAGCTCAAGACTCTGCCAATTTTTATTCAATTCTTACAAGCTTATGTAGTTTTTTTACTGACCCCCCCCACCCACAAAATGTATCCCATGGTACACATTAAATGTTTACATCATGTTTTTTCTTTTGTTTATGGGGAAGTTGACCTTTACAAGTTTCATTTTGTTCCTTCTTGCTACCGGTGGTGTAACAAAATACCAGCTGCCAAGAATTTATCAGCCACATCTTGTGACCTCTAGGCTAACTGAATCTCTTCCCTTCACTATTCTATTTCTTTTCCTTTACTAATCTATTTTCTTAATTCTACCCTTATATATACTTTTAGCAGCAGTATATTGAGTTGTTTTTTCTTTTATCTTACCCACTACAAATTCTTAATACTATTAATTTAAAAATTTAACTTTCTTAATTCTAATTGCCTTATCTATATTACTTGCTATTTTCTTATCACCTATTTTACATTTTATATTTCTAAACAAAACGTCTAAATCTACACTTATATATGAAATTAATCTTACTTCTAATCCTAAATGTATTTAATTTTAAACCTACATTAATTAGGTTTAAATTTTAAACCTACATTAATTTTAAACCTACATTAAGTTTACCTTAAAACTTAATTATTTCCTATTCCTTATATTTAACTAATACCTACATCTATATTAAATATTTATCTTTTAATTATAACTGCTATTTATTTAATTCTAATCCTTACTTTAATCTTAACCTTCTTTCTAATTAAACTATAATATTTCTTAAATCAAAAGGTCTGTCTGTGACTTGTTTTTCCCGAAAACACCTGTTTTGGAGATACTCTGTCTCAGTTTCTCACTTCCTCATCAATCACAACTGTCAATGTTGTTACTTATAAAGGGTGTGAGGAAGTACTTGTTTTTCCTTTTTAGCTAAAAGGTTGCAAAATTTGCATTCCCTTCTCCCTTCGGGGGGAAATTTTTGCTGTTGAGCCCTTTTTACATTTCTATACATAGGTTTACTGCTAATTCCACATCCTTGCACATTCTAGCTAATTTTTTATTTATCAAGGGAAGTGTTTTTCAAGCCTAAGTACACATTCCTTTAAGGCCAAAAGGAGTCCTTCAATAGGATCCATGGGGCTCTGCCTCCAGCATGGCTGCTTCCCACTGGGGCTCTGCTCCCAGTCAGTGTTTTTCCCATTTTCGGGTAACCTCCATTTTGCCTCGTTAGGGGTTGTGGCTTCTGGCAATTTTCCCCATGTTCTAGCTCTATCTTTTCCCTCAGTAATAAGACAATTCAATCTGAGTTATTAAGTCTTAGATAATAAAATGGCATCAATTACCAGTGACCTTACCAATAAGGCCTAACGGTTGATTGCAGCGATTCCCAGCTATAGGTTTTTGGTTTTCTGTTTCTTTGGGTTTTTTGTTCTGTTTTTTCTTTCTGCTGCTGAAGCAGTTGAGTTCTTGATCATTTGCCTGAAAGTTCTGGGTTCATCTTCAAGGAGTAGAAAGAGACAGTGGAGCAAAGAGAGGGAACAGTTGGCTCTATGAGCCATCAGTTTGATTTTCATAACTGGGAAACAGTTGAGTGTGGCTGTGAAAAGTACAAGTCATATTCAGAAGTGCAAGCCTTCACATTTGGGCTCAGCCACCTGCTATTATTCCTTGGGCAAGTGAGTGTAGGGTGAAGATGATAATTAAACCTACCCCACAGGATTGTTATGAGGGTTGAATGGAACAATTATGTAAAGTACTTAGCACAGTGCCTGGCCCAAAGTAAACAAATATTACATAAATGTAAGCTATTGGCAGCATCATTGTTATTGTTTCATTATAAATTGAGATGGGTGTGTGTTAGTTTCCTAGGACTGCTATCAAAAATTACCACAAACTGGGTGGCTTAAAACAACAGAAATTTGTTCTCTCACAATTCTGGAGGTCAGAAACCCAAACTCAAGGAAACCATGCTTCCTCTGAAAGTTCTAGGGAAGGATCCTTCCTTGCCTTTCCTTAGCTTCTGGTGGTTATTAGAATTTCTTGACTTTTTTTTTTTTTACTTGTAGTAGTATTGCTCCAATTTCTGCTTCTGTCTATACATAGTGTACTCCTGTGTGTGTGCCTGTATCTCCACATGGCTTTCTTAAAAGGACGGCAGTCACTGCATTTAGGGAACACCCTTATCCAGTATCACTTCATCTTTAACCAATTATATCTGAAAATACCTATCTCTAGGTAAGGAAATATGTCACACCCTGAGGTTCTAGGTTGACATGAAATTTTGGAGGACCCTATTCAATCCAGTACAGGAGATTCATAGTCTAGTCATAACTTCATCTCTTTTCTCCACCATGTCTTTCTTCATGCTCCATGCCTCTGCTAGGATGTCCTATTACCTTGGGAATGTTCAGTATTACTGAGAATTGAAACAGAAAGCATAGGTATAAGCCTACTAACCCTAGGTGTCTCACTCTCAGTCTTCTAATTACCTTCATGGTTTTTCTATTTTTAGAATGAAAGAGTTGAAACTAACCCCAAAATCCTTTTCAACTAGCCAACTGTAAAATGATCTTTTTCCACTCCAATTATCTGTGAGTGGTTAGAGGGACACTAATTTGAGTAGTGTTGATCGCATATAAAAGGAACAAGATTGCAAATACTAAGTAAGCATTTTCAGTATGTTGATAAATGTGTGAAACTCCTATGGCAGGTGCAACAGAAAGTGCCAATTAAAAATTAACTGCCAAACACATTTATAGATTGTGTTGTTAACTCCAGTATTTTGCTGTTGCCTACTAAAGCCGGAGTTAACAGGTAAATTTCCTCTACTGGATTCCTCTATAGATCAGAAAACAGTCTTGCACAGCTTTTGAAATCCATCCAAATTATTTAATGAGTTCTTCCCTGGTCATAGATGCTGTAATCCAACCTGCTTTCTTTGTTTAAAAAATGCTGTTTAAAGTATAACTATGCCTTCTGATGATGTTTAAGAATCATGGAAATACACGCTTTCTACTGAAAGAGAAGTTAAAGGTCACCTGGTTACTTCAGTTACACTTACAGTCAATGTCCCTGCAACATCTTCATCATTTATCACTCATGTAATGTATACCCAGGAGCTCATTTCTATAGGAATGACACTGACTATCAGAAAGTTAAGTTAATTCTAAGGAGAAATGAAAAATGTGTGATTTGGTCACATAAATACCAGAATTATTTTTGGGCATTTGAGTGGCATCTTAAAGAATTCTAGCGTCACTTGATGCAGCTCCAAGAGAGTTACCCCCTTACACATTCCTTCTCAAGGTATAAGATGTGCTGGGATTCCAGCTTGAGAGAGGATTATTCCTGCAGTGGTAACCTCTTTCTCTTGCATGCATGAGACCCACACCAGCCTGTTAATACAATACTTCACCTCAAACCTTCAGATGCAGCTTCTCAGCAAAAGGTCACAGAGTTATTTAGAGCAAGGATTCTCAGTCTTGAAAGCGCATATGAATTACCGAAGATATTGTTATATTGCAAATTCTGATTCTGGAGATGGGACCAGAGATTTTTCATTTCTAACAAACTCATACAGTAGTAATAAGAATTATAGACCAAATCTGTCAAGATTTGAGTTTCAATATAAATAAAAATAAAATTCTCTATTTGTATTAGTTTCCTCTGGTTGCTTTAACAGATTATGACAAACTTGTCAGCTTAAAACAACAGAGATGTATTTTTTTACAGTTCTGGAGGCCAGAAGTATGAAATCAGTGGCACTGGGTCAAAATCAAGTCATTCACAGGTCCATGCTGCCTCCAGATGCGTGAGGCAATAATTTGTTCTCGTCTCTTCCCGTTTCTGGCGGTTGCTAGAATTTCTTGGCTTATGGTCACATCATTCCAATCTCTGCCCCTATAGTTATATTACCTTCTCCTCCTCTGCCTGTCTGTAATATCTCTTCCTCCTTCTATAAGGATTCTTCTGATTGCATTTAAGACTCACCCCAATTATCCAGGAAAATCTTCCTATTTCAAGATCCTCAACTGCATTTTCAAAGACCTTTTTTTCCATATAAGTTATTATTTACAGGTTGCAGGAATTAGGACCTGATATCTTTGGGGGCTTTTATTTAGCCTACCAGGATATTCCTTTTACAGATTGAAAACTTCAGCCAGGCTCGGTGGCTCAGCCTGTAATCCCAGCGCTTTGGGAGGCTGAGGTGAGTGGATTGCCTGAGCCCGCGGGTTCAAGACCCGCCTGGGCAACTTGGTGAGACCTCATCTCTACAATAAATCAAAAATCAGCCAGGCGTGGTAGTGCACACCTGTAGTTCCAGCTACTTGGAAGGCCGAGGCGGAAGGATTGCCGGAGCCCAGCAGGTCGAGGCTGGGTGACAGTGTGAGACTCCAACTCAAAAAAAAAAAAAAAAAAAAGAAAACTTCTTGGGTGGGTCTTAAATGGAGCAGAACTTCAGGTTCAAGTAGGTTCAATCAGACCTTGAACCCTGTCTCATTGCAGACAATGGAGGATTTTTTTCTTTCTCATGACTTCTGAAGTACATACAGTACTTTAAAGCACCTTGCTTATAGATATTCTTCCCTCTTCTTCTTTTTAAAACAACATTTAGGGACAAACATCTCCTAATCTGTTTTGTTTTGTTTTAACACACATAAGGGTATAAAAAAGCACTTCCAATGAAATGAGTCTGACATGAAGCTAGTATTTGCATGCTCCACGTATATTTTAAATCCTCAGTGACCAGCCTCATTGCTAAGGATTGTTGAACAGAAATTTTCAGAGAGTAGAAAGTCTATTTACATTGACTCTAGAGGCAGAACTCCTAAAATATTAATGTTGGTTTTTATATTGAATAGCACATTGTTGAATTTACATTGTTGCATGATGTTCATCCACTTATTCATTCAAGTATTACTATTAATTCAGTCACCTTTGTGCTAGGGACAGAGGAAGCTAGAGAAAAGTCAAGATTGCATGCTCCCGGGATGCACATGCACTATATACATAAACCAGAGGCCCTCAAAAAAGAATAAAAAAGTCACCTAAGAAAAGACAACGGGATTTTAAAATTATTTTTCTTAAAAACGTTGCTTTAATATGGAACAATTGGTGCCAAGTATGGGAAGTTTGGAAAACCATAATGAGTTCTTCAAGGAAAAAAAGGGTCACATCAGTGTAAAGCAACCGCTTAAATATAATACCACTGCAGCATTAAATATTACAACTCTACCTGTAGTTTCTATAGTCCATGCCTCATTTGCAAAAGGCATTGATTTTTTTACTTCTTTGCCAATTATTTGGGACTCGAAACAGTTGTGATCTAATAAAACATATACTGTCTTATGTATTTTGGAAAGCAAGGACTAAAGAAAGAGTTTTCAAACAAATTTTAAGTTTATGCTAATGTGTGCGTGTTTTTATCAAACTCTGATAATATACTTCCTGCCCTTTAGTTTGACTCAGATAATTTTTTAAGGTCTGCTAAATTCCACTTCATTTTGAAAACATAGAGAGTGTAATCTAATTGCCATTTAGCAGCAATTAGCAATCCATCCTTTAAGGGATTCACAGTCCAAGTCCACTCAGTGGATAATTGCAACAATTAACTCCTCGTACCTTTCTGTAGTTTTGGATGAAAGAGTCTTGCTTTCATTAGTGAAAGTCTTGGTTTGATGGAGATCAACCAGTGCTGAAAGCATAGATTTTTAAAAGAATAAATTTAAAAATGACATTTTTCAACTAGCCAGCATCCACAAAGGTATGACTAACTGATGATATCCCTTGTGTTGTATAAAATATCCATGATAACATAGTAGCACAGAACTCACTTTTCCTACTAAAAGAGTTTCCCAGGAGTGGATGCATGTTATGCATACAAGCCATGAGTGATTACATGGTAAGAAACTGCAAACATGAGAAATATTTCTTTCATGAGTTGATTTATTTTGGTTTTTAGGAGGAAAAATGTGATGTTAGCGGTCTCGAGCATACTGTAACCAAAGAAAAGGAAATGAATTTAAAATCATTAGTAAGATTATCTCTAATATGAATTTATTCATTCAATAGATGATAATAAATTCAATGATTATTGATAGATATGATAGGTACATTATATTATATATTACAATTATATATTATAATGTGATATATAGCTAATAGAAGACAGATGACAGATAGATGATAGATATAGATAGATAGATGAGATATATAGATTGATAGATATTGTTGGTATTTTTACTGTGTGCCAGGCACTGTGCTAAGCTATTCTCATTTTATACTTACAACAACATTATTAAGTAGGTTATTTGCATTTTACAGGTTTAAAACAAGAATTAGCAAGTACACTTCCCAAAAAATTAGGAAGTGTGGTGCTAGAATTTAAAAAGAGATTATGTGATTCTGGAAACCAACTTCTTGTTTATTAATTCAACAACTGTTTATGAAGAACCTAGAATTGTCAGAAACTGTGCTAGACTGCAGAGACAAAAGTCAAACGCATAAATAGGAAAGAAGTTGCAAATCATAATAGTGTTGGGAAGAGAAAAGACCAGTACTAAGATACAGAAGGGGCATCTGTGTTGTCGGAGTGGTCAGAGAAAACCTCTTTGAGGAGGTGACATTAAGGTTGAGACCTAAAAATGACAAGGAATGAGCCACAAAGAAGAAAATGCCAAGCAAAAGGAATAACATACAAAAATTCATAGGCCTGAAGAAGCTTCATGGAGAAGAGGGGAAAGAAATTGTCCAAACCTGGAAAGATTTTTACCAACCAGGCAGAGTTTTCCAGGTGAGCAGAGCTATTGAATTTATATATGGTAAGGCAGAAGGAAAAAAGCAGAATATTTCCATTTATATCACTGTGTCTGGAGCCCTCCTCTTAGCATACAATTTCAGAAGATTTTAAAGGATATAAACCACCCTTTAATGTTCTCAGGTTGATATTGTGATTTTTCCTGTATGGGTGTAGTAGGGACAAAGAGAGCATCATGTGATTTATATCCAACTAAGGTATTTTCTCCTTAAACACCTGAGTTGCCTATTCCACTGGCCCATGTGAGGACCACAGTGAGCAGAGCAGGTGATTAGCGATGCAGTCGGAGCTAGGTAAAGCTTAACCTCCACCACAAGAACCAGGCCACTTACTAGATCCTGGATGTGCCAAAGTGGAGGGCCCTTTACTGTGGTAAGAGTAAAGGATCAAGTAAGCAACAAGAGCTTAAAAGAGAGATCAGCAAACTATGGCAAAGACCAAATCTAGCTTGTTGCCCCTTTATGTACAGCTTCCAAAAAAGAATAATTTTTCATTTTTAAATTATCAGGAAAACAATCAAAAGAAGACTAATATTTCATGGTACGTGAAAATGATTTGAAATTCATATTTCATTGTCTGTCAACAAAGTTTTATTGGACACAGCCATGCCCCATGGCTGCTTTTAAGCTATGGTGGCACAGTTGAGTAGTTGTGACAGAGACCTTATGTGGTCAACACAGCCTAAAATACTCTCTGGCCCTTCATAGGAAAAGTTATCTGACCCCTGTACAAGTATTAATAGTTGAAGGGGCCATGAGAGTATATATGAGGGGCATGTAACTCAGATGCAAGAATCAGAGATGTCTTCCTGAAACTAAAGTTAGAATTGGCTCTTTAGCGTGACAGTTGAGCCAGATAAGAATGAGGAGAAAAGTCGAGCATTCCAGGGACAAGAGACTAAATTAGTTCCCCTGTTTGTGATATCAAGATAGTGACTCTTGCAGAGAAGACAGTTTGTCAACCTCAGAGACACAAAGACAAGTAAAAATCCAAGGACTTTCAGTGTATCCTAGTGTCCTAACACCCCAACTAAACACTCACTCCCTTTCTCCCACCACATGTACATGCAATACATACATGTTGGTGACATCATATTGCCAGGCTCAGTTCATTACTAAAGAAATGAGACAAGAAGCAAGGGCTGTAAGTTCAGAATCCACTGGTCAGACCCCAGAAGTTTCCATGGAGGAGGAGGGAGTGGGAAAGGGGGAAGAGAAGGATCTGTCCAGACGTTGAAAAAGCAAGAGGGCCTCCCAGTTCATCAGACTTCCTGAATAAATCCTCATCCTCCAAGTAAGCAGATTGTTGCCATTTAATTTTCTAGGGACCCTTCACTCAAGCATATGATTCAACTGAAGAGGATTTCAAAGGACTGAAAACATTCTTAATGTTCTCCATTTTGCAACTGAAATTGTGCTTCACTGTGTGTGAGATGGGGTAAGGCGGCCTTCAAATAAATTAAGCCCAAGTTTGGCATTTTCTCATTAAATACCTGAGCAACCCAAACCCACAGGCCCACATAGGGACCACAGTAGACAGAGCAGTTGATTAGCAGTTTTAGAACCATCAAAAACATGCCCACGGTACATGACTTTAATTAATAACTACTCTGCATCTAGCCATTTATCTCAAGCATCTGGGGGAAATTGAAAAGTGTTTTCTTCACATAGCTCTGGTAAATCAGGATTGGAGATGAGCAAAGCTCATATAAAAGTTAATTATGACTGCCAGAAGTTACTAAAAAACTCACATCTTATTTTCCACACCTTAAACTTGAAATCACTATCTTGACCTTCAGAACCTTTTGGAATTATGAACAAATATCCTGAAGAGAAGATGCATTCAACTATTTCCTTTTTTTTTTTTTTTAATTTTTTAAGGGACAGGATCTGGAGCCTCCTAAGCTGAGCTGGATCTTAGCTGTTGGTTGTGTGGGGTTGGGTGAGCTTCTCTCATGGTCCCTGGGCTTCAGTTTTTTCATTTGCAAGTTCATATTTACCAGAGGGTGAGGCAAGCAGGAGAAAAGAGGTCTCTCTGCTTGTATGCAAGATAATCTTAAATGAATGTGTGATGATTTTACAATGAACAATAAAAAAGACTTTAAATGGTATTGAATTATATCATGAGAAAGTTAGCGCTCTTTCCATAGTTTCCATGTTAAGGAAACAGTTTCAGCTTAATGCTAAGACTTTTAAAAATTAAAAAATAAGAAAAAGCAGGCTTAGACTAAATTTTTTCTGCACAGAGTTGCTAGATTTGGCAAATGGAAATACAGCATGTCCAGTTAAATTTTAATTTCAGATAAACGGCAAATTGTTTTTGGGATAAATATGTTTCATGCAATATTTTGACCTACTTCTACTAAAAAAATTATTTATTGCTTATCTGAGATTCAAATTTTACTGAGTATCCTATATTTCATTTGAAAACCTTACCTATGCAGGCAGTGGCAACTAACTAAAATGTTAAAATATTGTTTTGTTTTCATTGTGTTGATTCTCCCTTTTTCACATGTAGGATGTTAGATTGTTGATCAGCAAATATTCGTTCCCTCCTCTCTTTCCTACCCTCCTGTTTTTCTTTGCCCATTGACATTGGAATTGATGCTTTGGCCAGTAGAATGTAGGTAGACATGATGAGGTGTCAGTTTCAAGTCACAGGCAGCCCTCTGGGTCTTGTTTCTTTCTCATTTCTTATTTCCAGAATGAAATATGTAAAGCAGACCTGCAACCTGGAGCCTGGCTAACTAAGCCCAGCTAGATCAGCTAAACTAAGTCAGCGCACATACTTGTGCATGTGAGAACATGCGCACCTCATTAACAAGCCACTGAGTTTGGGAGTGGTTTAGCAATAAGATTATTGTGAAAATAGTTGAATAATATAGTTTTTATGTATGACAAGTGATATCGACTTTTTAATTTATGGTAGTGATAAAAACCTTTTTTTAAAATAAGTATATCTTATGGAAAAATTATGAATCAATGTAAATCAAAGTATTAAGTCATATCAATTGAGGTGCTAACATGGATGTGTGAAAATTTGTGGAGATGGTATTGCAATGACTAATGTTTGGGAAATCCTTCATTGGATTAAGGGCAAAGTCCCTTGAGACTACCCCCACTGTGCCTAAAATCTTAGTAGTTTCAAGGAGTTTGAGACTTGCAGTGATATGGATCTTAACTTTAATTCTGGCTCTGACACCATGTGTGACCCTAGGGAGTTCACTAAGTGACTGGTATATAACAGGCCTGAGCAAGTCACCTAACTTTTCTCAGGTTTCTCATTTCTAAAATTGGAAGGATAATAGTTCCAATCTCAAAGGGCTGGACATTATAGAAAACAGGTTTCTACGGAAGTTTCTTGAAAAATTAAAAATAGTACTACCATATGATCCGGCAAACCCACTTCTGGGTATATGAAGGAAATGAAATCAGTGTGTTGAAGAGGTATCTGCACCCCTGTTGTAAATACACAAAAAGAAAATTCCATAAAGTGCCTGACAAACTTTGAGTGCTTGATATTAACTCCCTCTTTTTCCTGTGATTGGTAGGAGTAGAGATCACAGAGAAGATTAGAGAAATTTCTATAAGGTCCATTCAATGCTTAGCATATGGAGGGGAAATGAGATCCAGTGTGGGCACGTTTGCTGAGCAAGACAAGAGACACAGGACTTTAAAATTTCTTCTAGTCCTTTAAATGTCCTCTTTTTTTTTCTTCAAGGATGATGTTGGGTTTCCTGAATCCTTAGCAACTAGAAATTGACCAGCCACTTTGTATTTTCTTTTTTTTTCTAAGCACATAATGACTGACAATGGCATAAATTTAAATTTAGAAACCCCAAACAAGGGGGTTTGGCTGTCTAGGCCAGAAATTGGGATCTTCCAAGTGTTTTAGGGTTGGCCTTCATAGAAGCTGAACCACCAGCATCTGGGGTAAACCAGGATTTGGGGCAACCCCCTGAGGGAACACTAAAGTCTCTGTTCACAAATGAGCACAAGCTCTAAAGAGAGGAGGCTGAGCAGACACTGTACCCAGGCAAAGCCTAAGACATCATCAAAAAAGTACAGACCTGTGTCAATAGTTGGGTTTCTGTTGTTGGCCACTGTTATTGTTGGTTAGACTCAAAGAACTCTTTCAAAATCAATGAAATAAAGAAAAAAATAAAGTTTAACAAAATTAGACTATCTCTTTGAAAATATTAATGCAAATAAACAAAATACAGAATGAAACTTAGAAAAGACAAATTTATAGAAGCAAAAAGTAGATTACTGACTTCCTAGGAGTGAGAACAGGAGTGATTGGAAGCTCCTCCTTACCCAAGTTGGGATCTTCTAACAGTGGGTTGGAATGATGGTTGCACAATTCTGTAAATTTACTAAAAGTTATAGAATTTACACTTAAGTAAATTTTGGGCTATGCAAATTATATCTCAATAAAGCAATTAAGAAATATATAATACCAAATGAAGTGACCATAGATACAATGGACCAGTTATAAAAACACTAAGCATGATTGACAACTATATGTGAATGATCTTGTAAACGTAATTGAAGTAGATAAATTTCTAGAAAATTAGCACAAGAAGAAGATGTCCTGAATTATACAATAATTATTTTTAAATCATAGACAAAGAGTATCCTCTAAAACAACCCCAGGTTCAGATGTTTTTACAGATAGTTCTATCAAACTTTTGAGAAGCAGTTGATTCCTAATTCATACAAGTTGTTTAAGAAAAAACACAAAAGAGCAAAATCTACCTAGCTTGTTGTATGGAGCTAGTGTATTCATAACTCTAAATATAGATAAAGACAAAGGCAGGAAAAAATATAGGAATTATAAGCACATTTCATTTATGAATATAGGTATAAAAATACATTAGCAAACTGAATTCAATAATATATAAAAATATATATCAGAACGTAGCGTGGTAATGCACACCTATAGTCCCTGCTACTTGGGAGGCTGAGGCAGGAGGATCACCTGAGCCTAGGAGTTCAAGGCTACAGTGAGCTATGATCGCACCAGTGCACTCCAGCCTGGGCAACAAAGTGAGACTCTGTCTCTAACTACACACACACACACACACACACACACACACACACACACACACAGGCACACACATATCAAGTAGAATATAGGAATATATTTCAGAAATATAAAATATTGTTAAACAGCAGAAAACTCATATAATTATGGCAACTAAGGTAAAGCATTTTTCAAAACGGTTTCTGCACCTTCAGGATTAATCAAGAAAGTTCCTATTTGGTATAAAACCCAGGGAACTCTGACCCAGATCCATAAAGGAACATGTATATGAAGTCCCGTTGTCAAGATATCTAGGTTACTGAAGAGCCGGAGACAACATGGGTGTGCATTTATACAATAGTGGCAAATATATCATTGTCAGTCCAAAAGGATTATGCAGCAAAGAAGCAACAGAGTAATGCAGACAGATCTTAAAAACAGAGTAAACATAGAAAGACTAAGAAGCAATAAGATAGATAACACTGCCCTGTTCATAAATTAAACATACATGCACATAGAACAACAGTTCATATTTTGCAATATATAAAATAAACAGAATATACAGTTAACACACTGAAATGTTGGAAGAGAGAGGCAGGAGAGCAGAATGTGTGTCGACTTAATGGATCAATGAATCAAACAAACAGCCCAGACAATTGGTGATTATTTACCATGAACTGAAGAGCATGGTTAACTCAGTCCCTGCACTGAGTCTTATAGAAAAGTGATCTCTTTCTGAAGTTCTTTCTGGGACTCATATATTCCCCCCTCCTATGCTTTAAGAGTAGTCACACTGTTTAATATTTGACAAGACTACTTTTACACTTGGTTTGTGTTGCCCCATTGTTCAAAATAGTGATTCTCAAACTTTGGGATTTTAATAGCCAGAGCATTTTTTAACCTGAAAGCTAACCAAGTTATCTAATGTTTAATTTGCTAAGAAAGGAAAATCTCAAAATCAAAATAAAGTATAGAATTCTCCCAAAAAGCCGTGTTCACATGGATTGTGTATCTTATCTACTATCTACTGCATAAATGTATATATATATAAAATAATGACCAACTAAGAATAAAACCAGATGAAAAAGTAGAGGAAACACTTTTTGGAATCTTGGAATATATATACACACACACACACACACACACACAAAACACACACACACACAATAACACTGACATCCCATGGTGTGTGTGTGTGTGTGTGTACTGGAAAAAAATATCCTCATAAATCAGAGTTTCTGGTTTATGAAAGGAAGTTTATCATCTCCCTTTCCCTAAAGTCTTTTTATATATTTTTTTCTAAGCATTCCCTTCATGATATGTTAATATCACACATATACTGTATATCTGTCTGTGTATCATGGCACTTTGGAAGATGACAAACCAGAGTAATGTCTGAGAAATTTTTTACTCCTCTCCAAGAACCAATTTTCACCCTTTTGGGGAAAATATGACTCCCCACTGAAAATGCATGCCATATGCCAAAACCAGTCTGTGAAATGGACTTGAAGCCACCTGTTTATGCAATAAGATTCCAAGAGGTGTTTCCTCTGTCTTTTCATCTGAAATCCCTCCATCCACAATTTATTCTTAGTTGGTCATCATTTCCTTTCTCATCCCTTTTCTCTTCTAAGTAGCAAATATTCTGAGACACAGCACATTAAGAATATAAAAAATTCTTTTTTAAAATTAAAATATACAGAACACCTGCTAAGAGCAATGTGCCTTGTTAAGCACTAGGAAGGATTGAAAGTGGACATCATGTGATTTGTTTATTCAGTCTGTCTTCTGGCAAGTGAGAAGAAGGAAGGAGCTGATAAGATTAGGTAGGAGAGAGATTTTCATTAATTTTTCACTCATCCATGTACCCATTCATTCATTCATTCATTTGTTCATTCTTGAGAGCAAACCATCTGCTAGGCACTGTAGTAGGGGCTCAAAGAAAGGGTCAATGTAGAGCATTGGGTTTTTGCCCTCAAACCAAAATTTCACCCAGGAAGCATGAAGAGGTTCCAGGAGACCTAACATTCTAACAACAAGGAGAGCTCTGTTTTGTCAGGCGCTGCCATTCTGGTCCTCGTAACTCCACTCCTGAAACAAGTTTTGTTTCCTTTCTCAGCCTGGGCTGTCAGCAGCACGGTAATGAGTCGGGCGCATTGTGTAGCAACCCAGTCTCCCCTGAGACTGCCTGACAGTGCTTGGAAACATTTGTCACACAGCTAAACAATGAGCTCGCAGCCTTAGCAAGGTGGCAATTAAGAAAATTCAAGCATATCTTCATTTACCCCAGAGGAGTTCTTCAATCTTGACAGTTTGTGAAATTACAACGTTAAGTAAAGACATCACCAGAATGTTCTTAGCTTATTTGAAAACTCGTTAACTAGAAAATAATGAAGTAGATTTATACACCTAATTGGTGTTTACAATTATGTGGAATGTCTAGAGTTTTCTTTTTTCTTTCTCCTTTTTTTTTTTCTTTTTCGTCTTTCTCCCATTCTGGCTTTTTGTTGTTGCTGCTTGATGCCTTCTAAATTTCAGAAGTTTTTGTTTTGTTTAGTTTTTATCTTTGATTTTAAACAACACAGGTTTGATACTGTATAAGATGAGATTTACCTTCCGCAGAGTACAAAATGCAAGTTTATGGAAAGTTTAAAGCTTTGGGCTAAGCCTTGCTGAGAAATTGTGCCCTTAATTCTTCCCACAATGCAACTGATCCACAGTGTGAGTTATCCCCTGTGATCTCAGAGAACAAAATAGATGCCCTTTTATCAACTAAGATCAGCCCTAAGGTTAAGAAAGCAAAGTAACCCACTGGGTCCAGGAGTCCAGGTCCAGCAGCCATAGCAAATTCCTAAATTCTTACTGCAAGAAAAATCGCACCCTTGCTAAACTCCCTAACAACAGGAGCTATCAAGCTGATTTACAACCCAGACCACTGCAACTCTGATTGGACAGAGGACCAAAGAAACATTCTTTTCTGATAAGATATTGCAGACCTTAGGCCAGTTTCAGCCAGCTTGCAGAGGCTGTGCACAAACTGTCTTTGTGTCTTGTAGTTCACATTTTGACATAAAAGTCAAATTCTACCTCATTTTAATGTTAAAACCCTGCCCCAAAGTGAGCACATACATATGTTACATATATATTTATCCATTACACGTGTGAGATTCCCCATATAAACATGTATAGCTTTACCTTCAAACCTGCTGAATATGTATGATACCAGCCTTGTGAGCATAAAACCCAATCTGTCTTTCCCATCTTGGAAGAGAGAGCACCTTTGGTCCACGCTGGAGACTTGCTCTCCCTGGATTGCAAACCGTTATCACCAATAAAGTCTCCTTTCTACTATTTAACCATCCTGGTAGTCTTTGGGGCGACACCCCAATTCTTTTCTAATTGGTTTCTTAATACAAGCTAACTAAAAATATTAAAAACCAAAGCTCCTCTGCTCAAGTGTTGAATGTCATTCTCTCTGTACATCATTATAGCTGAAATATGTTTTCAGTGTGGTACTTTGGGGGAAAAGCTGGTCTAGGAATTAGGACAGAGGCTTCAAGCAGCGCTGTTATTTATCTGTTGGGAGATGGTGTTACTCAGTACAGTATGGGCTCTCTGATGCCACAGTACCAAATGACCTCAAGTCAACAATAGCAACAAAGGTAGCTTACAACAAAGGTTTATTTCTCATTTACATCACTGAGTATTGACTGCAGCACTGCCAACCTTCATCTGTGATCTTGAACATGGGTTGAAGGAAGGGTCCCTAACTCAGACACTGCTTGTCACATAGAAAGAGGTAGACATATAGCAGAGCCAAGTGATGACTTTTTTTGGTCAAGATTTGCTTTATTTTTATTATGTTCTTTCTCTTTTTTTATTTATTTCAATAACTTTAGGGGATGCAAATAGTTTTTGGTTACGTGGTTGCATTGTATAGTGGCAAAAAAGATCAGCTTTAAGTGTACCCACCTCTCCTACCTGTGCATATTGTACACAATAGATGCTTTTTCATTCCTCCACCCCTCCCCCATCTTCTGCGTCTCCAGTGTTCATTATACTATTCTCTATTCCTTTGCAGAAATGTAGTTTAGCTCCCACTTATAAGTGAGAGCATGTAGTGTTTGGTTTTCTGTTCCTGAGTTAGTTCACTTAGGATGATCTCCAATTCCATTCAAGTTGCTGCAAAAGACATCATTTCATTCTTTCTGATAGCTGAATAGTATTCCATAGTGTATTCACTATCAACTGATCAGTTGATGGGCATTTAGGTTGGTTCTACATCTGTGCAATTATAAATTGTGCTGCAAAGAACATGAGGGTGCAGATGTCTGTTTTATATAATTGATTTCTGTTCCTTTGGGTAAATACTTGGTACATCTACTTTTAATTATTTGAGAAATCTCCATATCAATTTCCATAGAGGTTGTACTAATTTACATTCCCACTAACAGTGTGTAATCATTCTCTTTTCACTCTATCTGTTGTTTTAATAATGATCATTCTGACTACTGTAAGGTGGTATCTCATTGTGGTTTTAGTTTGCATTTCCTCGACAATAAGTGGTGCTGAGCATTTTTTCATGATTGCTGGCCATTTGTATTAGGGGGGCAAAAAAACCGGAATTATCTTTTGGAGGACGTACGCCTTGTAGTACAGGCTTCCCTCATTATCTAATCCGTGTACCAGCTAGCATTGTTGTGAGGGGCTGCTTTTGGCTTTAGTGAATTTTTTTTTCTTTTAAGATTCTTTCAAGTTTGCCCATTTCATGATGGGTGATTTACAAGAACACCTGCCCATACTGTACTGCATGTTCAGCAGTTTTTGACCAAAAACATCATGAGCCCCCTGCTCCACCTTTCTTATTCACTCAATCTCACCCTGAGCAACATTTCTTTTTGTTTCCTGGGATGAAAAGAGTCCTCAAAGGGAAATGCTTTTGCTAATGTGGAAGAGGTGAAACAAAAAAAAGACAGAAGCACTAAAAGGCATAAAATTGATGAATTCAAAAGTTGTTTTGAGCAGTGGAAAAAGTATCTTGATAGGTGTATTGCATCAAATGGAGAGTACTTTGAAGGTGACTGAAGTTTAAACATGTAAGAATAAAAACACAATTTCTATACTTAAATTCTGGTTTGGAGGAGTCCCCCCTCTTATATTCGCTTTTCTAGTGTCATGCAGAATATGTTTACTGTCCTAAAAATCCCTGTGCTCTGCCTGTTCTTTCTTCTTTCCCCCGACCTTAGCAATTACTGGTTTTTTTAAGTCATAGTTTGCCTTTTCCAGAAAGTGAATAGCTGAAGTCATACGGTGTGTAACATTCTCATATTGGCTTCTGTCACTTAGTAGTATGCATTTAAGTTACCTCCATGTCTTTCCATGGCCTGATATCTTTTCTCTTTTTAAAACAGACTTAATTTTTTTCTAAGAGTAGTCTTAGGCTCACAGCAAAATTGAGAAGTTACAGAGATTTCCTCTATATCCCTCAAACTGTCAGAGACTTCCCCATCATTAATATACCCCATCAGAATGGTTCGTTTGTTGCAGCTGATGAGCCTACATTGACACAACATTGTCACCCAAAGTCTATAGTTTGCACTAGTGTTCTCCCTGGGTGTTTTACGTTATATGTACATTATAGATACATCACAGTCTTATATGTGACTTTTTTTGTTTCCCCAGTGAAAAAAGTTCTCAAAGGGAAATGTTTTCCTGATGTGGAAGAGGTGAAACAAAAAATAAAAGGCAGAGGCACTAAAAGGCATCAAAATTGATGAGTTCAAAAACTGTTTTGATCAGTGGAAAAAACTTCTTGACAGGTATATTGCATCAAACAGAGAGTACTTTGAAGGTGACTGAAGTTTAAACATGTAAGAAGACACAATTTTTAATAAATAAATTTCAGGGTTTTTGAGTCCCCCTCGTATATCTTCTGAGAAATATCTGTTCATGTCATTTGCCCACTTTTTAATGGGATTATTTACTTTTTACTTGCTGATTTGTTTGAGTTCTTTGTAATTTTGAATATTAGTCTTTTATCAGATGTATAGTTTGAGGATATCTTCTATTCTATATAGGTTGCCTATTTGCTCTGTTGATTACTTCTTTTGCTGTGCAGAAGCATTTCAATTTAATTAAGTTCCACTTATTTATTTTTGTTTTTGTTGCATTTGCTTTTGAAATTCAGGCCATAAATTCTTTGCCTAGACTGCTGCCCAAAAGAGTTTTTTCTAGGTCCTCTAGGATTTTTATAGTTTCAGTTCTGACATCTATCTTAAGTTATTTTTCATACATGGGGAGAAATAGGGATCCATTTTCATATTTCTACATGTAGCTATCCAATTGTCCCAGCATCATTTGTTGAATAGAATGTCTTTTCCTCAGTGTATGTTTTTGTCTTCTCTGCAAAAGATCTCTATTCTGTCCATATGTCTGCTCTTATGCCAGTACCATGCCGTTCTGCTTACTACAACCTTGTAGTATAATTTGAAATAAGGTAAAATGATGCCTTCAGCTTTGTTCTTTTTGCTCCAGATCACTTTGCCTATTCTGGCTCTTTTTTGGTTCCATATGAATTTTGGAATTGTTTTTACTAATTCTGTGAATAATGATGTTTGACAGGGATTACATTGAATCTGTAAATTACTTTGAGTAACATGGTCATTTCAACAGTGTTGATTTATTCAACCCATGAGCATGGGATGTTCTTCCGTTTGTTTATGTCCTCCACGGTTTCTTTTATCAGTGTTTTGTAGTTCTTCTTGTAGATCTCTTTCACCTCCTTGGTTAAATAAAGGATTTTTGTTTTCTGAGAAGACTGCTGTTATTCTACTAGATTTACCTTTATATGCTATTTGATGGTTTTGTCTCACCTCTCTACAAACTCTTTCCTTCACAATAACTTTGCAGAACTAGATGATTATGTGCCTTGGAGATGACCTTTTTGCAATGAATCTTCTGGGAGTTGTTTGGCATTCCTATATCTGAATATTTAGTTCCTTGGCAAAGCTGGGGAAGAATTTCTCCATTATTCTCTCAAATAGATTTTCCAAACCTGTTGTTTTCTGCCTTGGGAACGCCTATGATTCTGTGGTTTGGGACTTTTTTATAACCTCACATTTCTTGGAGATTTGTTCCATGCTCTTGATTATTTTTGTCTGATTGGAATAATTAAAAAGCCTTGTCTTCAAGTTCTGAAATCCTTTCTTCTACTTGTTCTAATCTACTGTTGAAACTTTCCACTTCATTTTGTACTTTGCTAAATGATTCCTTCATTTCCATAATTTTAGGATGGCTGTGTGTGTGTGTGTGTGTGTGTGTGTGTGTGTCTATCTCTGGAGAATTTTTCATTAATGTCCCGAATAGTTTGTGTGTGTGTGTGTGTGTGTGTGTGTGTGTGTGTGTGTGTGTTAATTTATGTGCGTTTTCAACTTTCTCCTAAATCTCATTGATCAATTTTATAATCAACTTTTTAAAATTTTATGTCTGGAATTTCAAAGATTTCATTTTGGTTAAGGTCCATTGCTGAAGAGTTAGTGTAGTCTTTTGGGGGTATTGGAGAACTCTGTCTTTTCATATTATTAGAATTGTCTTTTCTAGTTCTTTCTCATTTGGGTAGGGTAGTTCTTCTTATTTGAGATTGGCAGGGGTGCTAACACAGGCATTATAAAGGTCTCTTGGTTATATATAGGCTTGATGTGGTGTTTCTCAATTGCCAGCTGTGATGGTGCTATGCTGAGTACCTGCACAGGCTCACGGCAACCTGACAGGCTGCAGTGACTTGAATAGTGGTGTTAGTTGGGTTCTGGGATCAAACCTTCCCCTAAGCTAAGGTATTATATCAAATGTGATGGTCTGTGCTGTTGACCTATGGCCTGGCGTTGGCCTTTGTGGGAGAGAGCCAGCTGCAATGGTGGTTGTGTCCTTTCTCCTTGTTCCTCCAGGGGCGTGCCCAGCCAACCTAGGTTGAGGATGCAGCTCTAGGGATTACCCAAGTTCTTTGTTTTGAGCCTTTGAGGGGAGTGTGGCAGGGAGGAGGAGCTCAAGCACCCCATCTGTGTGCACTCTTGGCTACTCCAGTGGGGACTGAGAGGAAGTCCTTGGCTACTGAGATAATGCTATTGTGTGGGACAGGGGTATGGCACGAAAGAGTTTACATGGGAGTGCAAGGGTGCTATGCCAACAAGTCCCAGGCTCCCCTTCCTTAGCCTCAATCAGTCTGTAATCTGAATGTCAAAATACAGCAGACCTCAGGGCCTCAGGTATTCTCACAGCAGCCCACCCCAGCGAGGAACATCTGCCACCATGGAATTTCCCAGGCCAACTAGAAAGCAGCTGCCAGCAAGAATTGAGGTCCTGGGATATGGCAGCTGGAGCTGCTTAGGACTTTTTGTTCCTGCACCACTCCACATGGGTTTTGGCAGAGCACAGCTGTAGGTAAGGCAGTTTCCCATGAGAGACTGGAGTCCCACCAGGCTCAGGGGCCCTCCAAATCTGTGACAGCAGGTTCACAGAATTCCTAAATTCCCCTCACTCACCTTCCCCCCTGCATCCAGAGGCTGCCAGGGTGTGTCCCATGATTCAGACAATAGTATGGCTGATTTCAGCCCAGGTCAATTGATTTGTCTCTTATTTGTACTATGTCACTTCTTTAATGAGTCAAGGGGCATGCTGCTGACCTTGTTTCTCTCTGGGTGCTGAGGAAACTCTATCTTGGTTTACTCTGTAGGAGAAACACACTCTAGCTGCCTCTTGTCAGCTATCTTAATCTCTCCCCACTCCGCATGTGATGATTTTAAAGTCCCTTCTTGAAAGTGATACATATCACTTTTTTTTGTATTTCATTGGTCAAAGCAAATAACATGGCCAAATCCAATGACAGAATAGTCAGGAAATAAGATCATTTCACAAAGAGGAACAGCAAATATCTTGAATAGTAACAATCTACTAAAGTTACCTTGGGTGAGGCATTACAGTTTAGTTTCCTCGTATGTAAAATGGGAGGATAGGACTGAATATCCCTGAAAATCCTGTGCTTCTAATAAAAAAATGCAATGTTTGTGAAGTTGGGGAAGGTTTACAAGAATCCAGGGTGAGACTAAATATTGACTTTGGAAAATTGTATAAAATGAGCACCTCTTCTGGACAATACACCATGGGGTGAAGGATTAGCACCAGTTTAATTTTGAAAGAGTTTCACACAGTGATTAAGTGAGCCATCCAAATTGCATGCTAAAATCCTCTCCTGATGATGTAGTTTGGATGTTTGCTCCCTCCAAATTTCATGTTGAAATTTGATCCTCCTTGTTGGAGGTGGGACCTAATGGGAAGTATTTGGTTCATGCAGGAAGATTCCTAATGAATGGCTTGGTGTCATCCTATTGGTATTGAGTAATTTCTTGCTCTATTTAATCTTGTGAGATCTGGCTGTTTAAAAAAAACAAAACAAAAACCTGGTACCTTCCTCCTCCTCCTCCTCCTTCTCTCTCTGTCTCTCTTTCCCTCTCCCTTCCTTTTCCTTCCTCTCTTGCCATGTGTCACATCTGTTTCCCCATTATTTTTTGCCATAGTTAGAAGCTACCTGAGTCATTCACCAGAAGCAGATGCTAGTGCCATGCTTCTTATACAGCCTGCATAACCATGAGCCAAATAAACCTCTTTTCTTTATAAATTACCCAGCCTCTGGTATTCCTTATAGCAACACAGAACGAAATAAGATACCTGCCAAACTGGCCACAGGGCCCCATAATTAAAGACACAAGCCTCTGCTTCAGAAAGCCCCAATAATGACAGCCATAGGACAATCTAGTGCTAATTTCATCTTTGCAAAGAGTAGGTTTATATTGCTGAAAGTGAGTAAAGAATGAGAAAGATCTCAGATATTTGAGAGACCCACCTCAGATACACAGTGGAATATACCCTGGACATTCAGCTGTTGTAGGAGATTAGACTAAATAGCAAAGGAACAGCTGTGATTGAGGGCAAAGGAAGGATGGTATCCATACTACAAATTAAACTCTGTTTACTTTATGATCATTCCTAAAGCAACTGATTAGGACCATTTTTTTTTTTACCCCAATTTGACTTTTTCCTAGTGTGACAAAAAGGAAGTTTTCTAGCACTGTGAAATGTGGCAGTATGTTTAACAGAGATAGAATTGAAGTAGCAGAGAAAAACGACATTACTTCAAGGTCTTGTGGATCCCGTGGCTGGTTTGATGGGAAGTTTGCTGTATTATTTTGGTTGGACTGCAGAACAGTCACTGTCTGCCTTGCACAACAGAAGGTAAATTATATATAGGATGACTTGAGGCATAAACAAGCAATATTTGGACATGGAAACCAGATGTTTTTAACCAGATGTGTTCAATAATCTCATGCTTTCTTATACAACTACATCTTTTGCACCTGGAAGCCGGTTCAGTAAATGTTTTCAATTCTAAAGAACAAAGGCACTTGCAAACAATCAAGGGTTGGGGACTGGCTGAGTTTCCCAGTTAGGCAGTCTTTGGGCTACCTGTGTCCAGACTGGCCCTTCCCCTGATGCATTAAGTTGTCTGTTTCTGCAGGGGTGTCTTACAGTCAGCAGACAGGTGGCTGTGATATATGCCCCTGCACTGGAGAGCAGATACAGTTAGAAGAAAAATGAAGGGATTTGCCAACCCCTTTGTGCAGAATAGAGACCTCGACTGAAGGAAGCAGAAGATGAGCCATCCATCTTGAACTTATCATTGCTTTAAGGGCGTTCTCATGACCTGCCTTTTGAGCTCTGTGTCAGAGCAGTTTATGACTCTGGGGTAGCTTCCAGGGCCAGGGTTTCTCAATCTTGACACTGTTAACACTTGGAGATGGATAAGCCTGTGTTGTGGAGGACTCTCCTATGCATCATAGAGTGCTTAGCTGCATCCCTGATTTCTACCCACTAGATGCCAGTAGCAACCACCTTCTAAGTTGACACAACCAACAATGTCTCCTGTCATTGCCAAATGTCCCCCTGGGGACACCTCCAGTTGAGAACCACCGATCTAGCAGTTGTGAGTTCTGAGCTACCTTAGCCAGTTGCTTGTTGGCTGCAGAAAATGGTCCTATGACTTAAAGTGATGAGTTTCTACATACTTCACGTTTAAAAGTGTAAAAGAATGATCAAGAGTCTGGTTCTCCCAGGTTAGTAATTACCTCTGTTGTTATTAATTTTCCAAAGCAACCCAGTCAAATGAGCCATTATTATCTCAATCCCTCTGCCATGGCTGATTGATTTTGCTCCCCTATTGTTTCTAATTTCATGTAATGTCTGATTACATAGAGAAGCATTCAATACAATTCTCACATAAGAGTCATTACAAATAGGCTTATTTCTCATCTGTAAGTGGGAATGGACAAAGGGATTTATATCACTTTATTGAAATAAGTAACTTACTAGAAGTAAAAGGCTTGAATACTATACAAATTGATAATGTGGTACAAAAATCCAAAATAAGTCAATACATGGAGCTAATGATTTTTAAATACTTTTAAGATGCATATTTATAGGGGACGGGGAGACACCTCTTATCAACAAGGGTGCCTGAACAACAACAACAAAAAGATGCATATTTATGATTTGCTTTCGCTTATGTTGTACAAATTAGAGCATCAGTTTAATGAAAAATGTCCTTACTGCTAAATATAATTCTTCTCACTGGAATTCTTGAGATGTAGCTGTTGGATTTGTATGGTATTTACTCCTATCTAAAAGCATATCCAGAGCTTCCTTCCTATCTTGAGGACACACTTTGACAGATACATAATTGTGTAAAAGAAATGGGCTTCTAGCCCAGTAAATGTTTGAGTCCCTGGCAACAAATCAGGCTTGTGGATGGCATACTCCCTCGCTCAGCTCCCTGGAGGCCCTACCACTTACTACATTGCCAGGAAAGCACCTGGCCACGACAAGTCTGGGCAAATGTTGGTCCAGTATACTATAATGCTGTCTTTTCTTCAAGTGATACTACAATAAAATGATTACTACTAGCCAAACAGGGAAGGACAGTTGTGACATACAAGGACAGAGAGGTTGGGGAGGTGGGTAGAAGGCACAGTAAGAGGAGAAGCCATTGAACCGGAACCAGCTGCCAGATGATGTTAAGACTTAAGGGAAGGATATCTGTGACTCTCTTCAAGATTAGGAGTGCTTTTTCCCAGAGTCTGTGCTTTTGGTTTTAAGGGTTGAGCCAACAGTTAAGCATTAGGATTCATTATGTGAAAAGAGCCATGATAAGATATTTTTCTCAATTACCATGTAACTATGCCCTCACCTAGCATAATCATGTTGTCACAAGAAGTATAGATTCTGTAGCAGACTGTTCGGGTTCAAATCCTGGCTATACCTTTTACTAGCTAGCTACCCGGGCCAAGTTACTGAACCTCTCTATGCCTTGGTTTCTTGCTCTGGGATAAAGAAGTTAATGTAATAATACCTACCTCACAGGTTTTTGTAAGGATTAAATGAATCAAAATGTGTAAAGTGCTCAGAGGAGACCCTCATTCATAATAACTGCTATATAATATTGATAGAACTATCTTTAATACTTCCTAATCTCCCCCCACCCTGCCCCTTTGAGTTAGATGCTCACTCTGTCACCCAAGCTGGAGTGCAGTGGCATGCTGTCGGCTACTGCCACCTCGACCTGCTGGGCTCAGGTGATCCTTCCACCTCAGCCTTCCAAATAGTTGGAACTATAGACATGCACCACTACACCCAGCTAATATTTTTGTTTACTGTAGAGATGAGGTCTTGCCAGTTTGCCCATGCTGGTCTCGAACCCCTGGGCTTTGGGAGGCTTTTTTGCCTCCCAAAGTGCTAGGATTACAGACTTAAGCCACTACACCTGGCTTATTATTTCTTTTTTTATTCAAAGAAAGTTTGAATAAGCTCCTTTTGCTTAGGATTTTCAGTTGTAGTAAGTGGAAATGCATAATGCCCTGATAAATTTTAATTTTAGATTTTAAAAAATTAATTTTTTATAAATATGTTTCTTTGCAATTTTTACTCTATTTGATACATTAATTAGCAGAAGTTAGATGTTTCCTTGAAATGTTTTCTGGATGTCTCCCATGGATTTTCATGAGTTACTTTATAACTTGAAGCAAGAACTATGCTTTACATTTTCCTATAAGGTCTGTATCTCAACTCTGCACACAGTGAGTATTCAAAAAAGGCTAATTAATATTGTACATGCACATGATGACACAGTTCCTTATCAGTTCAATTCTTGTTTATTTGCTCATGCGAGTTGCCTTGATCCAAAAACCTTGGAATAAGGAGACAGAATGCAGCTGATCCATTGAATCACTATGACCCATTACAAAGGAATGATTTAGATGTATTTTTTGGCAAGTGTGTGTCACATAAACATCTTTCTCAGAGTCAGATTTGCTTTGGGAAAACATGAATACATTTGTAATTCACAGCTTAACTCTTGAGCACATTATACTGACTTATGCCGAGGTTTATGGTAAAATGAAAATATTATTTCCCTAGAGAAGTTAGTAAAATAAAGTAAGTGGATCTCTTAAAATTGTTTCAATACAAATTGTACTCCTTTTAGATAAAATATATCTTTGGGAAACATAAAAGTAAGTTTCCCACGCTTCCTCTGGGTGATATTAAAAGATTCTGGTGTGATCTAGATTGTATTTTCTCAGACCTTACTTGTGGAAAATGATATTCAATACCAACATTTTGTTTTGCAAAACTCTGCAGCCAAGATGCTAATTATTTCATATTATACCTTACAGTCTCATTGAATGTCAGATTTGAAACTCTTCCTCATCTCTCTCCCCTTATTTTGTAGATTCTCAGGGTCACACAACTTGGGAGTATCTGTGTTCCTTTCTCTTTTATAATAAATGCTGAAGAGAAAAACTATATATACTAGTATTTTGTTTTTGTTTTCACCTATTTAGAAGAAAACCTCACAGAAATGGAGGCATTGTTATTAATAACATTTTCTGTACTGTCTTTGCAATGGTGTGTGGGCTTAAGTTTCACAGTAACTTCGGTGCAATGTTGTGGGTGGTTCCAGCTGCCTTAACTAGGTGTTTACAGAAAAATAGCGCAGCAGGACTCATCAGGGAGGAATCTCACGAGGACATGTAAGACATGTTTCCTCAACACACTTTCGGTTGTAAGTGGCAAAAATCTAACTCAAATTAGCTTAGGAACAAAATGGGAAATACTGTTGTTTCCTCAAGCAGGAAATCTAAATATTTGATTCAGACACACCTGGATCCAGCAGTTAAAATGATGTTGTCCAGATTCTTCCCCGTATCTGTGTTGAACTTCTCAGATAGGCTTTCTCCATGCTGCGAAAAGAGAATCATCAGAGTCCCCAAGCTCACGTTGTCCTCATGATTCCAGAGAAAGAGTACAGCAAGTCCCCTACATATGAATGAGCTCCATTCTGAGAGCATGTGTATAAGTTCAATTTTTTCCTAAGTCCAACGGAATTAGCCTACATACCCAACTAACACAATCAGCTATGTAGTACTGTACTAGCTATATCACCGCTGCTTTTATACTTTCTTCCAGACATCCTGGGCTTGAAATAAAGATACTGTACTCTATATAGGAAAGTACACAAGTATTTTATGTGTACAGTAAAATACACAAAAGCACAACCACTTGTAGAGGATGCACATACATGGTGAAGTATGTTTGATACATGAACTAACTTATGTGATTGAACACGTGAACGCACATTAGCATCTTTTAAAATTCACAACTTGAAGGTTCCTATGTAGGGGACTTACTGTATATTTCCTGGTAGCAACAAGAGAATTAGAAGAGGGGATTCTCATTGGCCCAGTGATGCAGTTATATATTCCTTGGCCAACTGCTAGCCAGAGAAATGAAGTAATATGAGCGCCCACCATGGAGCTGGGAGGAGAGGACTTCTCCACCAAAGCTGTATATACTAGGAATTTTTCCCAAAGAATGGAAGTTAGACAGACCATAGATGTTCTATCTGTTGTCTATATATTTATTTATTTACAGACACACACACACACACACACACACACACACACACACACACACACACACACATCTCTAGCTGCTGCACCTATTCCTTAGTGTACCCTTATTCAATCCTTGGATTCAGCAGGAGTGATAAAGATATTTATGAATAATGTTTAGAATCAATTTCTCATCTCTCTCAAAATGTCTTAGCTCTTTAAGGATCTCTTGTTCTACTTTAACTAAATGACACAAGAAATTTGTTCCATGTGTTAACTTGTTGCCATATATATGACCTATAATTTTTTCTGACTCAGACAGCTGCAAGGTATACTTGGTCTCATATAGTTGTTTCTTTAATGGCAAAGGAGGTTGTAGAGTGCTTAGAACTGAACACTGAGCCTCAGAGATTCACAAAGCATGACACCTGGCATTCCAGGTGGATTACTAACCTGCAGGATATTGTAATTTTTAAAAAAAAGTCTTTGGGGCTCTGTTACTCATTTATCAAAATTTTGTTGAGTTCCATTATGGGCCAGATATAGTTTTAGGCATACAGCTCAGGGTGGTGAACAAGGCAGGAAGAATGGAAAGGTGATAAGCAATGGAAAGAAGCCTCAGTGAACAAGAAGGAAATGAGGTGAGATTTCCGGGAGCCATTTCAAAAACACATGGAAAAAGGCCAGGGTGAGAAAATCAAGGCTCAGGGAATATAGGTGACTTTTCCAAGTAGCTCAACTGTAAAATGGAATTATTAATGATCTACCTTAAAAGATAGACATTAGAACTAGGCATTGACTTCATGAATAATTAACTATCACATAAATGGAAAATATTGTCATTAACATTGTTCATGCTGGCAGAAATAGGCAGGGATATGAATCTACACGGTTTTTGTAGAACGCCACTAAACAACCACCCTTGTGTGGTACCCATTAATTCTGGTGCTAAATTCCAGCTTTTAAATAGTTATAGTTCCAATAAAATCATGTTGTTTAATTTTGAGGGCTATGTCTGATTAATTCCTATTTTTAGGAAATACTCTCCCACAATGAAAAACAAGTGTCCCTTTGTAAGATCATGCCCAGTACTGTGTAGAATATAAAGATAAATAAAATATATTTGCTGTTCTTGAAGAGTTTACAATCTAATAAGAAATAAAAATTTAGTACAGAATGTTAGTGAGGGCATAATTACATTCTATAGAAGTTCAGGAAAAATACAGACTTCCAAAAACCACTCTGTCTTTCTTAAAACCTGCTTGTAACTTGTGATGTATTACTAACCCTCTGGAACTCTCCGTTGTGTTCCATACTTCTGTGAAACATCACAAGTCTCCAAAGAGAATAAACAATGTGGAACCTCTTCAGAAGCCCAAAGATTAGCACATCTAGTTCTGAATTTTAAAGAGAAGGAAAAAAGTGGATTCAGTACACCATTGACCAGTGTATTAATAATAATCTCAGGCAATCTTTCCAGCATATAATATCAAAAGAAGTCTAAAGCAAGTCTGAAAGTTGGCCGTGCCAGAGGGGGTTATGCCTAATAAATTTATCTTAGATTCACCTTAATCTGGCAGTAAGCACTCAGAAGTGTGCTAAGGCTATTTTCTACCAATGAATTGCACCTGGTGAGTAGGCTCCTCGTAGCCAAGATCTTAAGGGCAGTTGAAAGGCAAGGAGGAAATAAAGACCTTGAGAATAGGATAGTACAGGCTTTTAGCTTATTGAGGATTCAACACTGCATGAAGAGGGTATCAGCTGCAGATCTCCTTGGGGAGACCTGGGAAGCCAGGAACATACTATCTTCTGCTTTTAGCAGCCACCCAGTCACCTCTAAACAGATAAATTTTCTTATCTTTTGCAACTAATGAGACCTTACAACTTTTTCCTGTCTGTCAGTATATTTTCATGAATCACATACATTGCAGCAGCAAGTAGATGGTTTTTGAGCAGTTAAAAAAAGGAAGGCGTAATCATAGGAGTCAATCACCATTCCCCTCATTTCCCTTTTTGAAAGGGTTTCCAGAATAAACCATAAATAAGTGCAAGAGAAGCATTATATTGATGTTCCAGCAAGGCGTATTTCTTTTATATGATTATAAACATATAACAGTTCCAATTGAGAGGATACAAAAGTGATTGAAAAGTCAGTCCCTAAGGGTACAGATGGATTGACTTTTCACTTATTTCCAAGCCCATGTCTTGTGACTTGGTGCACGGTGGTTTATCCAGTCTTGTGGGGCAGAATGGAGGCAGAATCCAGGGATATGCCAAGTCAGCACCAGTGAGCATCAAGTAAGCACTAGTCTAGTCCTATCTGTGATATAGGAAATAGATAAGTGAGGAGTCAAATAAGATTTATAAGGAGACACTCAAACCTAGCCTAGAATAACTCCACATCTGAAGACCAAGGGCACAGCATTCAAGGTACCCAGCAGTTATCAAAACAGGAGCAAGATTTAATTAAAAAGTAGGTGAGACAATATCCCCAAGCACAGTTCTTGTCACTCTAGGTCGTTTTTAACAAGACTGTCTCATGTGGTGGGTTTTTTCAGAGACTTTCTAAGAGGCACTTTAATTGGGACAGGAAAATTCTGAAGTGAGTAACCCTTTGCTTAGTAAGAATGGTGGCCAGTCATCCCATTTTGCCTAGGACTGAGGGAAAGTCTCAGGATGTGGGACTTTCACTCATAAAATCAAGAACGTGGTCGCCCTATTAGTGAGTGGACTTAAAACCGTGTTACATGAAGACATATGGAAATTTGTTTCATCAGAAACATAGTCATAGTATGAATAGTAATAAACAGTATTTACTGAGCACTTATCATTTGGCAGACTGTGAAGGACTTTAGATAAATATCTTCATTTAATCTTCACAACCAACCTATGAGTAGGCCTAATTATATTTTCAATTTTTCGTGAGGAGGAAACTGAGGCTTGCAATGGTTAAATAAGTGCCCAGTGATAACTTTAGTAAGTGGTAGAGCCCCAAATTTAACCTGAGCAGTTGTTTTCCAGAGTTCTCAATCCTAAACTCTTCAGAGGATTTAAGGGAACTTAACAGCATCTTCAATGGAAGAAAGACTAATTAATTTATGAAATGATGGGTGATTTGGAGAGTTTGTGAAGTTATTTAGAAACAGGATTCTGAATTTTCCAGAATAGAATAGGCTGCTCCAGAAAAAAAAAGACATTCCCTGCACTTTGTAGAGAATAGGCTGCTCAGAGAAATGCAGACATTGCATAATTGGCCTAATTGTTAAAATCTTTCCTCACAAGAAGATGCTATTTTTAAATTTATTTTTCTACCAAGGTCAAAATTACGAAAGCATTCAGCCAAACATACACATGAAATTAACTTTAAAAACACAGTAGAAAGAAAACTTTATTTTACAACAAAACTTATGATTTATCATAAATTCCCAAGCTTTTTAAATAAATGTTGATATACCATATGCCCCCTTCAGTTCAAATTTGAGTGTAAATCATAAAAAGTTCATAATCCAAAACACTTTATGTGTTTTTACGATCACAGAAGGCTGCCTTTGCCTTCCATTCATGATTAATTTTTTTTGATGGCTCCCTCTAGATCTTAGGAAATAATTAAAACTAATGAACGATCCACAATGGCAGTAAAGCAAGGAGCATATTGTTTCCTGTCTGGGCTCCAAGCTTGATCAAAGGGAAGACTGGCTGAGATGGATGCACTGATGTTTTGCACTTCACTTCTTGACCACCCACTGAGACCACATGACAGCTTCAGGGGAAATCATGAATTAAGATTTTTTAGCACTTTATAGAATGGTTAGAGTTTGCAAAAATACAATTAGTCGGTGTAACTGCTGATTCCCCAACAGAGAAGGATTCTAAGATATGTACTTTTTATTTTCTCTTCCTGCTTTCCTGTATCACGAGTAGAATAATGTTTTCATCATTACATTAGGTCTCTTCCTCACACACATCACATAAATCAGTGTGACTGCTGCAAAAAGAATAAAGGGCATTCACAAATTACTATTTTATCAGATCTTCCCAAGTTTGATGATGTGTTTTTCGCAGATATTTTAGAGCAACAGTCCCCAACACTTTTGGCATCAGGAACCAGTGTTGTGAAATGCAATTTTTCCATGGATGGAGGCTGAGGGCGGTGGAATGTGCAGTCAAACCTCACTGCTAATGCTAATCTATATTTGCACCCACTCCCCAGTGTTAACATCGCTGCCTCACCTCCACCTCAGGCCATCAGGAGGGCACAACCTAAATCCTGCGCATGCACCGTTCACAATAGAGTTCGCCCTGCCCTCCTATGAGAATCTAATGCCTCCTCTGATCAGACAGAATGCTTGCTTGCCTGCGGCTTACTTCCTGCTGTGCGGCTCAATTCCTAACAGACCCAGACTGGTACAGGTAAGTGGCTTGGGGGCTGGGGACCCCTGTTTTAGGGAACATTTTATTCAGAAGTTTGCCCAGCTAAAGAAAAGGGGGGGGGAAAAAGCAAAGCTCTTTCTATTGTATATACTGTGGCTTCATCTATCAAAAAACATTAGATTTTTGTGGTTGACTTGACACTTAGTTCAACTTAACTTGGCAATTAACAAATCATGGCCAATCAGTCACAGTGACTCACACCTGTCATCTCAGCATTTTGGGAGGCTGAGGCAGGAGGATTGCTTGAGGTAAGGAGTTCAAGATGAGCAACACAGAGTCCTAGAGTCTATATTTAAAGAAAAAAATCAAGGTCAATCAAAATAGAAGCTTTGTCTTTTATTTTTCTCCTGCATATGACTTAAAAAAATAAATCCCATGCATGAAAGATTTAGCCAAAGTGAATTAGCTTTTAACATTGGCCACGAAGGGGATTTAGATGATAATAATAAAAATATAGTCAATTCTTGATTGCTCTGAAGCTGATTACATTTGGAGGTTTCTTGAGACCTTGAGTTTCTTCCTTCTTTCATTTCCCCTTTTTATGTTTATTGGCTCCAAACGAGGAAGGAAAAAACCACAGATGTTTCAAAAGCACTTGTTAAAAGACTTTGACGTAGAAGAGTTGCTGGGAGTTGTTAGATTTTCATCTCCAAGTCTGCTCCGTTTTTGCTTATTGGCACAGCGAACTGAAAGTTGACAATACAGTTCCAGAACCCTAAGCCAGGAAGCTTCTGTGACTTTTCATCAGTGTTGGGCCCGGGCAAGACAGTGAAGTTCTGCCTTCAGAATGTTCTCTGTGCCTCCACCGTCTTCTGTCTCTGTTACAGAATCTTAAAACCTCAAGAATGGAAAAGTGTAGCTATTCCCTTTCTAGCCCTTAAGGTCAAAGCATGCTCTCAGAAAAGAATCTGACACCTATGAATTTCAGATGGGTTTTTTAATCTTCTTATTTATTGTGGAATAGAGGTTGTCACGGGCTGATAAGGACAGCAAATAGGTGTGAAAATTTTCAAGGATGAGGACACTGAGGAGGTGAAACCACCTCAACTTCTGAAGTCATACTCTATACACTACACACCAACTGAGCCTGTATCTAAGATTGTCCCTGTCCCTTATACATAAGCAAAGGCAGAGTTCTTACTCAGGGTCCCTTGACAAAAATCTAGTTCTAGGTTTAGCAATCTGTGGTTCAGAGGCCAAATCCAGCTACCATTTGTTTTTATATGGCTGGTGTGTTAAGGATAGTGTTTACATTTTGAACTGACTAAAAAAAAAATCAAGAATAATATTTTGTGACATGTGAAAACAGTATAAAATTCAAATTTAATGTCCATAAATAAAGTTGTATTGGGACACAGCTATGTATAAACTTATTTTCATAGTGTCTATGGATGCTTTTGTGCCTCAATAGCAGACTTGAGTAAAAATTACCTTTTAGGCCCATAGGGCCTAAAAGACCTAAAATATTTTCTCTCTGGCCCTTTAAGAAACAATTCATTGAGGTCTAGGTCAATATTTTTAAAACTGGATTCCAAGAATCCTGATGGTTCAACAGATCTTCACTTCAGATCACAGAAGGAGAAAGATGGCCCTGAGGAAGGGGCCACGCAGAGGAGGTAACATCTTCATTCAACCAGAATGGTTCTGCTTTAACCTCTTTGAATACTTTGAAAATTAGAGACTGATTTTAAAATTTTTTTTAAAGTTTAAAACTGCTTCTAAAAAGTTTAAAACCATGAGTTTTAAATCAAGTTATTTTAAATCTTTTTTCCTAGCTAAATGCTTAGGAACAGGCAATATACTTTACAGGAAAGAGGAAATTGCTATCATTACTTCACCATCAAAGCAGAGGTTTCTGTGGGAGAAAGTTTGTCAGGGCCCAGTGCCAGAAATTCACTCACCGTCTCTCCTCACTTCCCATCTCAGCTCTTCTCACCTTCACATCTTCCTACATCTATTCTATTTTCCTCTTCTCTTTCCATAGTAACTTTCTCAACCTCTACATATGTTCTTATTCCTCCTTTTTTATTTTTATTTTTGTGAGACAGGGTCTTACTCTGACACTCCAGCTGGAGATCACTCCAGCTCACTGCAGTCTTGAACTCCTGGGCTCAAGTGATTATCCTGCCTTGGGCTCCCTGGTAGCTACAGCTACAGGCATGCATTACCACGACCAATTATTACTTTTTAATTATTTTTTTGTTGATATGCTGCCCAGGCTGCTCTGGGACTCCTGGTCTCAAGCAATCTTCCCATTTCAGCCTCCCAAAGCACTGGAATTACCAGCCTGAGCCATTGTATCTGGCTCCTTACTCCTCCAGAGTTAACAAAATTTACCTGTGGCTTTGGCTTGCTATGGCATCCTTATAAGTTCTACTCCACTACTATTTTGCAAAATTTTTCCGTTTCCCTCCAAGAGAGAAAAACCTAGTGGGTGAAAGGCATGAATTTTGTAGCCAAGCTGCTCAGGTTTGAATCCTGCCTCTTTCACTTAGCAATGCTTCTACTTATGATCTGGGCAAGTTATTTAACTTCTCTATTCTCAGATTTCCCATGAGTTCGATGGGGATAATTATCATGCCTATCTCCTGAGGTTATTGTGAGCACTAAATAATGCATATAGAACAGTTAAAACAGAACCTGACACACAGTAAGCACATCAGGAGGCTGAGGCAGAAGGACTACTTGAGCTCAGGGATTCAAGACCAACCTGGGCAATACAGTAAGACCTTTTCACTAAAAAAAAAAAAAAAAAAAGAAAAAAAAAATTAGCCAGGCATGGTGGTGCACTCTGTACTCCCAGATGCTCCGGAGGCTGAGGCAGAAGGATGGCCTGAACCCAGGAGGTCGAGGCTGTGGTGAGCTGTGATCGCACCACTACTTAAGTCTGGGTAACAGAGTGAAACCCAGATTCAATTTTTTAAAAGTGCTTATACAGTTGAACTTACTCTCTTGATCTGCCATCATTATGAAAAGGTTATGCCCAGGTTGACCAGCAGATTTCGGGAGGATGATGAAAAACATGTAGAGTAGAGTTGTTGCAGGTCTAGCCCAGTCTAGATGAGCCAATCCCCAGTCAGCCTGCAGAAATGATGAAAAATAAGATATGATTGCTGTTTTATGCCATTGGGTTTTAGGTAGTTTGTTACAAAACATAAATCATTTTAGAAAAAAAAAAGAAAAGAAAATACCAGTTGATATGTTCGAAACCATAACATATCAACTTAACAACAACGCAAAATCACGCTCAAACACCGTGATAAATATATTTTAATGAATTTGTCAAGCTATTTTTTTTCTTTTCTAGGTTGCTCAGAGTTTCTAACTCCAAAATTCCAACATTTTCTATTCTCCCATTTACTCTCCTGACTTTACATTTTTAAAGCCTATTTTCCCCACAAACTCCACAGATACCTGTAAAGAACTGAAACAAGATGTTTTGCCTTGCCAGTGCAAATTCTCTTTGGGATTCCCTTAAAACTCATCTGCTGTCAAAGGGCACTGCAGGTGGTTTGCATAGCACAGAGGGTGAAATTGATTTCCAGACTTCCAACTCAGTGCGGTTCCCATGGGCTTTGAGGAGAAAAGGAACGGAGAAACAGAAAGACTTCTACATATTTGTAAACTGGAGACTTTTTTGTTTAAGAAAGAAACAGAAAGAATGAGAGAGAAACAGACACACACAAACATGAGTTCACATCAAACCTAACCCTTGTTTGTAGAAATCTATTGAGGCTGAGCCTAGAGAAACAGGATCAAAATTGTACATATAAATTGAAAGTCAATATTAGACTGGGCACGGTGACTCAAGCCTGTAATCTCAGCACTTTGGGAGGCCAAGGCGAGAGAATTGCCTGAGTCCAGGGGTTCGAGACCAGCCTGGCCAACTTGGTGAGACCTTGTCTCTACAATAAGTCAAAAAATAAGTTGGGCGTGGTAGTGTGCATCTGTAGTTCCAGCTACTTGAAAGGCTTAGGTGGAAGGATCGCCTGAGCCCAGCAGGTCAAGGCTGTGGTGGCCGTGAGCATGCTACAGCACTCCAGCCTGGGTGACAGAGTGAGACTCCAACTCAAAAAAAGAAAGAAAGAAAGAAAGAAATTCAATTTTTTTAGCCTTTGATCCCAGATGTATTCATTCTTCAAACAGGACAGGTAATCTGGTAACAGGATACAATTTACATTTTATTTTTATTTATTTATTTTTATCTTTGCTGAGATTACAGGTGTAAGCTACTGCACCTGACCCTAGAATACAATTTAAACAGTCAACTGAAGAGCATGGAAAGACATTATTTTCTAGGAGGTATATTGACCATGAGTCTGTATTTGTACCCTATATTCTAAGGTAGCCCCCTGGGTCTTATTGCCCATGTCTTTGAAGAGACAATAATGAGTAGTGGATATACTAACCTTGGAGCTAGACTGCCTAGTTTCAAATCCTGGTTCTACTACTCATTAGCTGTGTAACTTTTGGCAGGCTACACAACCTCTCTGTCTTCTTATGAGATTGTGAAGAGGATTACAATAGTTAAACCATTTAAAATACACAGAAGAGTGCTGAGTACAATAGTTAAACCATTTAAAATACACAGAAGAGTGCTGAGTACAGAATAAGCACTCTGTAAATGTCTGTTGTTATTTTCATTCCTGTTGTTACAGCTATTACTACTATTTTGGTGACAAACCCCGAATTTATTCTGTGAAACTACCCCTTCCTTTAGTTCGGATCATATTCTATAAATACTGACTCTACCGTTCCAGACAGGCTAATTACATTCATCATCCTCTGGGTACAGTGATAGTTGGAGGTTTGAGAATGTTACCTAGTCAAACCAAGAGATGCAATCTTTAAATTTGATGATTTTGTCAGAGACACATACTTTTTCTTCTACTGGGTATCAACTCATAAGGAAGTAGGTGGAGAATGAAGCCCATTACAAAGAGCATAGCTAAGAGATGGATAAGTAAGTCCTAATGACAACATGTAACACCCTAGATTAACTCTTCTTGATATCCATGAACTTTACTTTTTATGAGACTATAAATGTGGGGGTTTTGTTTTGTTTTGTTTCTTAAATCAATTCAAATTGGGTTTCACTAGAATCTACACACTTTGTTTTACAGAAAGCTTTATTAAAACTTTGGTTTAAAATTTTGAAATTTTTCATGGAAATTCAGATATTTTTTATGGAGATTTCAGGTCAAACTTGAATGAACACTGATTGATCAAAAAATGCAATCTTATTCAGGTTGAGCTGCCAGGAATTGTCATCTTAGGGAATTTTTACTTCCATTCTGTAGGAATTGGGCATGCAGGAGCTTATAGTGGAAATTACCACATTGCTTTTCTTTCCTGAGTTATGCATTAAACCAAGTTGAATCTAAGCATTCATGGAATATAAAAACGGCAAATAAAATAAAGCAGCTTTGATCTTCCCCCTCATGAGATTCACTGTGACAGTTTGCAACTCGATGAAATAGATAATGGAAATCCCTTGTCACAATAACTCAGTTTAAGTGCATTGTCAGATTAATAGACTCAGTTATCCAGTTCACTAAGGACTGTAAGTGGCAAGGTTTGAAATCATCCCTTCTCATAAACACCCCAAAGGATTAAAAGGCATTTCTAAGTAGAAGAAACTCTGAAGTGGGCAAATTTTGAAGTGAGTAGAAATTCTGAAGTGAGCTGATCCCTACTTCCCTTCCTGTTCATGGATTATTGTCTTTCTTCTCACTACCCTCCCCTTTCTAAAATGTCTTCCTTCCTACTCCCCTTCCTTATGCCAGTAAGAACTTTCATTAACTTTTATGGAAAGGGTCCCGTGTCCCTGGCACCAGGGATGTGCACATAGTTCAGACCAGGGCAATCATAGCATCTCCTCTCCATAGCCACAGGGATTGGTCCAGGCTATGGGCATGTGAAGCAAAGTGAGCCAATCACAATCTTTCCTCGGGATTTTTTCTTTTTTGCTTCTACAGTAACAGAGCTTTTAGGGTATAAGTTCAGAGCTGCCTGGAGACCTGAAGAAAACAGATTGACAATCACAATAGTAAATAGGAAGAAGTCAAAATGTAGGGGAGTCTTGGTAGTATTTAAGGCCTTAGTCTTGGTGATTCCTAAAGCCAGTTCTGCTTCACCTTTTCATAAAATTTTAAATAGGTAAATAAATATGTCTTCACCTCTTGAGAAATAAATTTCCAATATCAACTCTGACACATGAAGAGCTTGGGAGACAGCATAATGACAAGAAAAAAGTAGACAAAATTAAATACTTTTTGTTGGATTTTATTTGAAATTTCTGAGGAGCACAATCTTTGAAAGGGGTCCCATACTTCTAAGAGTATTAGTGCCAGGAACCCCTCAAGGTTTTCATAATGAAGATCCCAGAATGATGTCCCTCACAGCTCTGGCAAAGGCAAAGGAAGCGTAATCATTATAAATTTACCTAGAGCCATAACAAAAACTTACTACCCAGAAAAAAAGGACTTGACAGAGCCTTATCTAGTACAGGAGAGGACACTCTTCTCACTCATGGCCTCCTAAAGCTTTCTTGTATCACCTAAAAGAGGAAGAAAGAAAGACTCAATGAGGGTTAGGCCTTCTAGGAAATAGATTGTGATGCAGCCAGTGAAAGGAATAAGAGGCAGGAAAAAAAGCTATCCTATTGGAGAAACACTTGGAAAGATCACAGCCCCATGACTCAGGTCCACTGAAACACTGAGATTTAATCAAAAGATATTAGAATGCTCCCTTTCCTCAACCTAGCACCACACTAAGTATTTATAGCCTTTTAAGCTATAAAATGTAGACTCTGAAAAAGAGTACTTAGATAAGCTCAGAATCTAGAGGGGAGACAAAAACAAGGACACTGGAAAAATGTGAAGCGTCTAGCACCTGTAAACCCTAGTAAACATTAAACAGTCCAATTCCTAGCTGGTTTACCTTAAATTTCATGACCTGATACCTGTCTTGATTTCTCAAAACTTTACAAACCATGCTAAAGGCAAGAAAAAGAATAATCTGAAGAGGAAAAGCAATCATTAGAAACAGGCTCAGATATGACATAAATGTAAAAACTAACAGGGGTATTTAAAATAACTAAGATTCATAAGGTGTGAGCTCTAAAGGGAAAAGTGAACAACAAGCAAGAATAGATGGGTAATGTAGATGGAAACTCTAAGAAAGAACCAAAAGAAATGCTGGGAAAATACTTTACCAGAAATGAAGAATGCCTTCGAATAGGTTCATCAGCAGATTTGACACAATCCAGGAATGCATCTGTGAGCTTGAAGTTAGGTCAATACAAACTTCCCAAATTGAAAGGCAAAGAGAAAAAAAGAACACCCAAGAACTGGGGGGCAATTTCAAAAGGCATAACATGCACATATAATTAGAATATTAGAAGGAGAAGAAAGAATTCATATGAAGAAATATTGAATAATGACTGAGAACTTCCCAAAGCTAGTGACAGACACCAGACCACAGATGCAGAAAGCTGAAAAAATATAAACAGGATCAAAAACTATAATCAGGTAAATAATATTCAAACTGCAGAAAGCCAAAGGCAAACCAAAAAACCTTGAAAATTTTTCTTGAACAAAATATCTTACCTATAGAAGAACAGTGAGAAGAATTACATCATGCTTCTCATCAAAAATCATGCAAGAGTGTAGAGTAAAATATCTAACTAGAGTGGTGAAAGAAAAAGCAAAAAGTCTCCATCAACCTAAATTTTACATCCAGTAAAATTATTTCTTCAAAAATAAAGGTGATATGAAGATATTATCAGACAAACAGAAACTGATGGAATTCATTAGCAACAGACCAGCCCTGCAAGAAATATTAAAATAAATCCTTCAGACAGAAGAAAAACAATGTGTCAAAACTGTGGATCTTCTTAAAGAAAGGAAAAACTTCAGAAGAGGAATAAAGATAAAATAAAACCTTTTTTTTTTCTGTCTCCTAACTGATCAAAAGCTAACTTTAAAGCAATAACAGTAATTAAAATAAAATTATCATATGACCACAATCCCTCTTCTGGGTATATACCCAAAATAAATGAAATATCTACCTTATAAAGATATCTACACTCCCATGTTCATTGCAGCACTATTCACAATAGCTAAGATATGAAAACAAACTAGTTGCTTATTCACAGACACATAAATAAACTGTTACGATATAATGGATTATTATTCAGCCTTTATAAAGAAGATCCTACCTTTTGGCAAGCAAGCACAGATCTGGAGAACATTATTCTAAGTGAAATAACCCTAACACAGAAAAAAAAATCTTGCATTGCATACTCTCACTTATATATGGAATATTCTTGAAAAAAAAAAAGTCAAATATACACAGAGAATAAAACAGTGGTTACCAGAGGCAGGATGGAAGGGAGGAAATGGGGAGATGTAGATCAAAGGATACAAAAGTAGCAGATTTGTAAGACACACAAGTCTAAAGATCTAGTGTATAACATAAGAACTAACGTTAACAATGGTATATTCAGGATTTTTGCTAAATAAGTAGATTATAGCTGCTTTTACAAAAGAGGATGGGTAACTGTGTAAGAATTAATATGCCAATTTGTTTCATTCTAGTAACCATTTATACATATATCTCATAACATGTTGCATACCTTAAATTACACAAAAATATTTTCAAAAAAGAAAAGAAATTATAGTGGCAATGTATTAGTGATCATAGCATATGGATCAGGGATCTAAATGATAGCAATGTCACAAGGAACAGGAAGGATTAATTGGTTATACTCTGTTACAAGTTACTTGCACTACACAAGAAGAGGGAAGTGTTATTTGTAGGCAAACAGATTAAAAATGCATATTGCATAATGGGTCTAGAACTTCATTTGAAAAGATGAGTGAGTATAAAAATGTGAATATCTTTAATGCCACTAAGTTGTTCAGCTAAAAGAGTTAAAATTATAAATTTTGTTAAGTATATTTTACCAAAACTTTTTAAAACTTTAAAAAAGTATATTGTAAACGCTAAGGCAACCATTAAGAAATGCTTAAAAAGAAGTATAATTAATTTGCTGAGAGAGAAATAAAATGGAGTCATAGGAAAAGCTCAGTTTAAACTAGAGAAGGTTGAAAAGGAGTGGGGGCAGAGTAACAAAGAACAAGTACAATGCATAAAAATAGTTACAAATATGGAGAAATTATATCAATAAACACTAAACACTTTAAGTGTGAATGGTCTAAATATACCAAATGAAAGACAGAGATTGCTAGAATGGAGTGAAAACTACTTTAAAAAAAAATAAACACAAAACAAGACCCAACTGTATGTTCTCTACAAGAAACCCGCCTTAACTATATATAAAGACTTTAAAAGTAAGCAGACTTCAGAACAAAGAGGATTATCGGGCACAAATAAGGGCATTATATTGTGATAAAAGGGTCAATTCTCTACGAAGACATAATAATCCTTACTGTATATGCACCTAACAAGAGACTGTCAAAATATATGAGGCAAAAACCGGTGGAACTAAAAGGAGGAAGACAAATCCATTATTACAATTGGAGACTACAACACCCATCCGTCAATAATTCATAGAAGAAGCAGGCAGAAAATCAGTAGGATATATATGACCTGAACAATGCTATCAATCAACTTGATCTAACTGACATTTATAGACCACTCCATTCAACAGCAGCAGAATAGACTTTCTTCTCAAGCTCACATGAAACTTTAACCAATATAGACCGCATTCTAGGCCATTAAATGCACCTAAACAAATTTATAAAAATCATACAAAGTGTGTTCTCAGATCACAAAGGAAATAAACTAAAAATCAATCACAGAAACATAACTAGAGAATCTCAAAATATTTTAAAATTGAACAACACATTTCTAAATAATATATGGATCAAAGAAGAAATATCAAGGCAGATGTTAAAATACTTTGAACTGAATGAAAATGACAATATTACAAATGTTAGCCGGGCTCGGTGGCTCAGCCTGTAATCCCGCGCCTTTGGGAGGCTGAGGTGAGTGGATTGCCTGAGCCCGCGGGTTCGAGACCCACCTGGGCAGCAAACCTCATCTCTACAATAAATCAAAAATGAGCCGGGTGTGGTAGCGCGCGCCTGTGGTTCCAGCTACTTGGAAGGCTGAGGCGGAAGGATCGCCGGAGCCCAGCAGGTCGAGGCTGCGGTGGCCGGGAGCAGCCACTGCACTCCAGTCTGGGCGACAGAGTGAGACTCCAACTCAAACAAACAAACAAAAAACAAATGTACAGAATACAGTATAACAGTGCTTAGAGAGAAATGTATAGCCTTAAGTGCAGTAAATTACATTGGAAATGTAAATTAGTAAATTTATATTAGAAAATATTAAAAATCTATATTCCATAACCTAAGCTTCCACCTTAGGAAACTAAAGAAAGAAGTGCAATTGATGCCTAAAGCAAGCAAAAAAAGGGGGGGAAAGAAAAGAAGAAATGATAAAAAGTAGAGGAGAAACCAATAAAATTCGAAATAAACATATAATAGAGAAAATCAACAAAACCAAAAGTCAGTTCTTTGTAAAGATAACTTCTCAAAATCATTCAGATTGCATTCTGTAATTTACAACCAAAAGTTCTGAATAATCCATACACACTTATCTCCATCTTCTGAGTTTTTCAGGTTTTTTTCTTTCCCACCTGCTCCTCTCACTCAATATAGAGGAAACTTTTTTCTGATAAATGATAAAGCATCAGTGAGACAATATGTTAATCATTCCAGGATTACTGTGTGCTATTGTATCAGCAATGTTTGGTGTGATGCAGGTGTTCGATAAATATTGATTTAAAAGATAAATTAATTATTTGAATTTTAAACAGGAACCACTGGAATTAGCCAGATCATCTTCAGTGGTAGAAATTTGAAAGCGAGAGAGTCTAGATTGAGGAAAACTTCTGTTACCAGCATCCTTAGATTCAGATTACATAAATTGAGTGACCGCCTGAGCCCAACTCTCCTCCAAAATTAGATTTCCAGGCTCATCTATATGACTAATATTTGCTATTTATCCCTCACTCCAGGCTGGAAGTGATAGTTAATATCATCTGTGGCACGCAAAGGGTAATACACTTGCCAGCTAAATCTTTTCAAGCCCTGGGTTGTTTGTATGAGAGCAAGAGAGGTATGGTTAGCCATGACCCACTGAGAGGATTAACCACAAACAAGAAAACACAGCTCCACCTCGTGGTCAAAGAGAGTGCTACCATTTTAATTATCTTAAGGCCCATTCAAATTCTAAACTTTGGTTTAAAATGCTCGAATGGTTTCTGCTCCCCTATTCTGCCTAATGGTGTGATCTTGTTATGGGTTTCATGCGCCATCCTTCCTTTTATTTAATTTGATATACAAATGATAAATCAACTGTTCCATTGAATAAATAGTTCACAATATTTCTTTTTATCAACTTGGAAAATTGATAAATCAACTTAGAAAACTATCAAACCCTAAGCCCACCTGTTTGGCTTAAGTGGTAATCATAGAGAATCTAATGGTGTCCATTACTGAAGTCTGCATCAATATAGAAAGACAAAAAATGATTTCCATTAAAATAATACATTTCCTGAGCTTTTTGCTCACTCTGTAAACCAAATTATTTTAGTCTATTTGACAAAGTTCTTTGTTTTTAACTTTGAACAATAGAGGATTAATTAGATATAAGAAATTGTTTCCCACTGTGTGGACTGCTAATTACTAACCTGTTAATAAGCAAATTTACATAGTTCTCATGAAACTAAATTGTCAAAATTCTATTATAATAAATTCACGCTGCTTTCTATCATGCAATTTGATAGGTATGTAAAGTTGCAAAAAATCTCATTTGCAGTGTCAAACAAGAGCTGCCACTTATTAATTAACTTCTATGTGCAAGGCACTATATTAAGGCTTTGTTTAGAGTAACTCTTAATTCTCATGACGATGTTATAAAAGCTGAGTATTGTCTCAATCTCACAGATGTGTAAATCGATTTTGAAGCATTAAGTTTTTACCTAAATTGATGAGTTGAGATCAGATTTAGGTATGTCTTATTCCAAAAGTCATACCTTCCCAACTATAATGTTCCTATAGGAACTTCAGATTTAATGAGCAAATGTTTATTAAGAATCTACCATGTGCCAGGCTCCAGTGTAGATGTTAGGAACACAACAGTGATTAACACAGAAACTTCACACCAATACTAATGAAGATTAAAAATTTTACCCCAGGAGCTACCTAGGAGAATATGGTAGCCAGAAGCTCTCAGAACTAAGCAGAAGAAGAGGCTATTCACACTGCATCTCTCTTCCCTCTTCTTTAGATAGATGCCATTTGGGTTTGTGGCACAAACATTTTGGAAAGTTCATGTTGGAAAAGGCAAAAGAGTTGAAAAGTCCATTTGCGATTGGCAACAGGAAATGAGAGGGCCAGCAGCTACATGACAGTCTCCTTGTAGCTGTTCTCAGTCCACTGCCAAGGCAAACACGAGCTCCTTCACTAATACAGGGTCTGTCAATAGAAAAGTCATGGCCTTTGTGGTAGGACAACTTGTAGAAGGCATTTTCAGAACAGTATAGAGATTCTCAGTCGCTGTAAAACGGATATGTTCCATCACTAAATTGGAATAATTGCTGAGGTTTTGCAACTTCCAGAAAATATAACTTAATGGATACAATTTTCACAATTTTAAGCTTTTCTTTGCCAAAATTTTTCAGCCTTTTTGCACCTGCAACTACTTGTCTGCTAGTGAGTGCTAGCTGATAACAAATAAAATGAAAAAGTAACAAGTAAAAATTAATGCAAACAGCCAATCACTCTTAATTCAACAGCATGGTCTTTTTTTTAATGGATGTGTGCATTTGTGGTTATGATTTTATATTGTGATATACAATACAACCACATTTTCTGCTTAAAAGTATTCCTAAAATTAAATGTATCAATATTTCATGGTGTTGTATAAAGAGTTACAACAATTTCCAAGTGCTCTATGATTATGAACTCTTTAAAGATCAAGAAAGTATTGCTTTTGTGGATCATGTGCTGAATATGGAAATCACATCCTCTGGCATATATACCCCAGTAACCCCCAACCTCAACTCAGTCAAACTGCCTCGGGAGGGAGGGGAACAGCTGAGCCCTTTATGTCAAATTCTGGAACGACTCACAGGGTGAGATCGTGAAGGAATACTCAGCCTTCCCAACAGAAGAGAAGCTGCTTATGCGCATGCTCATCGGGCCATATTTTACTAGTGAGTGAGATACTTGTACCTTGTCCAGAATGCCATCATACCCCATTTCCCTCTTCATATCTTATGAGGGCACTCTTCCCACCACCTTTTTAACTTTTTGCTACCATATGATAAAGGTAAGAAGTTTAAGTGCAAGGCCAAGACACATGTTCAGGTTCATGCTTTGTTTTTTGTTGTTGTTGTTGTTTTTTATCAGAAAAGCTCCCTACTGGAATTGAGTATTTGCCAAATGACTACCAAGCTCTGATTTTATTCCTCATTCTAAGAATTATTCTTCCTTGGACATAAGTTTTTTGTTGACAGCCTGGAAGGAAAGAGGTACCCATGCAAGACTCAGCTCCGTGAATTCTTAACACAAACTATTTACTTTCTTCCCTACCAGAGAAAATCACATAATCATGAGCTAAGGCATGGCCTCCAACTTTAGTATAGCCAGCCACTGTCTAAGTGAGGGAGCCCCCTTCCTCTGAAAATCATCTAGTAAATGCTACCAGTCACCTACTAATTACTCAGTTCAGTCAGGTTACTACCCCGTGTTATTTGAATTTTCTAGAAAATGTAGTATTATGGACCACTTCCTCATTAAACCTTCTCCCTTAATTTCCTGTTTTATGACTACTATCTTTTGTACCTGGCTTTTCTTCCTTTGTATTCCCTTTTAAGGTATTACCCTTAACCCCTATTCTCTTCTCACCCCACCTACTGTCCTTATGTGCACTTATTCAGTGCAAGCATTTATTTCTGTCCTGTATACCAGTGGTTCCAAAAGCAACATCAGCAGCCCAGATATTGCCTTTGAGCTCCAGACCAATTTCTCCACTTACCTACTCGTTGTTTCCAACTGGATGTCTCATAGGTGTCCTAAAGTGAACATGTCCAAAATGCAGCCTATCAACAGGTTACATGCCTTCTCTTAAATTCTTCTTTCTCTCACATTCTCGATGATGATGATACTAATGAAAATAAAGGAGAGGAAGAAGTAAAAAGCAAATAAGAATAAACACACAGTTCTTGGTGTTTTATGTATGTTAAATCATTTAGTTTTAGCTTTGCTTGGCTTTATGAGGTAGGTACAATTACTATCCTAAATTTATAGATAAAGAAATGGAGGCAAGAGAGTTTAATTTTCCCAAAGTTACATTGCTGGTTATGGCAGCAACTGGATTAAAATCCAGGACTCTCCATTCTACCTTGTAGAATTTCCTCTATCTATCTCAGAAGATGGCATTACCCATCCAGTCACCTGAGAATAAAGCTAGATAGCGCTCTCTTCCTCAATATCTAGTCAACCACCAAGGAGAGTTGTGAAGAAGGAAAAGAAAGGCCTTTCCACTTAGCTAGAGTTTGCAGCATGGTAAATATATTTTAAAACATATAAAATCACTTATATTTGTTTTTAAATCTCATATCCCAGTGTGGAATTTTATGTCCTGTTTCTGAATATGGTTCAAATGTGTATTATACACAAACATGACCAATATAGGAAATGACAGACACATGGTGCTTCAATATAGAGTAGAAATCAGAATTTGTGCTTATGCAGGGTGAGATGTGTTATTCTCATTCCAAGGAGCATTTTCCTTTGCACAGAACACAGAACAAAGGAAGGAGCCCTTTGGAGTCTCAAATTCTATAAAGTAGGCTCAGTGCAGTGGGACCACGATATAGATAGCAATGCCTTGTTAATGAAATCCTTTTGGCCCATGCATAATGGACTCCAGGAGGAGCCTTTCTTAAGCTAAACTTTCCTCTAAATGAAGAATATATAAAGAGTGTCCAGTATCCTTCATACTTTTCAAAAGTGAATATTGGCAACATGGTATAACTGTGATTCTGCTAAGTAAATGTTTTAGATACAGAGGCAGAAGTGAATTTATTTGAGATGTATTCTTTTAGTAGGGACGTTTTCATAAAGTTTTCCCAAATATTTGAGGAACATAAACCAATATGGCTGTTCTCTCTTATAACATTAGCTGTTTTCCATTTAAGAAATATTTGTTGAGTAACTGCACAATGTCAGGCACTGAGGTAGCTGCTGAGATCACAGCAATAGTGAGACAGACATGAGTGAGGTTTGCTCTCAAAGAGGTAGGAGACAGTTAAAAGTTTCTTTTCTTAAGGAATGAAACACGTCAAATTAATTAAATAATTATAAAACATTATGAAGGAAACAAAAAATGACCTAATATAAAACACAATTCACACAATCTCTCCAAAAGCAATTAAAGACCTTTTTGAGAAAGTGACACATAAACTGAGTCCTGAAGGTTGAAAAGAAACCAAAGATATCAACACTCACCCCACTACATTTGCCCACCTTACCTTCTGCGCCAGGAAGGGCATGGAAGGCTTGACTTCTCTCTGCTCTTTCTTCTTCCCTGTTCACCCCCCCAATTCCATTAACCATATGGAGTGCATTTTCAAGCAGTAGGTACATTCATTCCCAAACCTGAGGCCAAATTTGTTCACCACTGCTATCAAAGTGATTGAACCCAATTTAAAAATGGGCAAGTGATCTGAATGGGCAAAAGATCTGACATTTCTCCAAAGTAACTATACAGCCAGCTAGCATATAAAAAATGTTCAACATCATTAGCCATCAGGGATTTGCAAATCAAAACCACAACGAGATACCGCTTTATACCCACTGGGATGGCAATAATCAAAATGATGCATGATACATACCGGCAAGAATGGGGAAAAATTAGAAGCCTCATACACTTTGTGTAGGAATACAAAATGTGCAACCACTTTGAAGAACAGTACGGCAATTCCTTAAAAAGTTAAAAATGGATTTAATGACCCAAAATTTCCATTTCTAGCTATACACCCAAAAGTAAGGAACACCTATATCCATGCCAACATTATTCATGAACATTCACGGCAGCATTATTTATAATCACCAAAAAGTGAAAATAACCCAAATTCCCATCAATGAATACATGGATAAAAAAAAAAAGTGTATACCCATAGAACAGAATATTATTCTGCCATAAAAAAGAATGATTACTGATACCTACAGAGATGAACTTCGAAACCTGATGCTAAATGAAGGAAGCAAGTCACGAAAGATCAGATATTGTATAATCCTATTTATATGAGATTTCTGAACAGGCAAATCCATAAAGACCAAAAGCAGATTGGTAGTTGCCAGGGGCTGAGTGGGAGGAGGTACTGGAGAGTAACTGCCAAAGAGTACAGTTTCTTTTTGGGGTGATAAAAAGACTGTAAATATTGATTGTGTTGATGGTTGCACAATTATGTAAGTATACTAAGCATCATTGAATTGTATATATATTTTAAATATGTAGATTATACAGTATGTGAAATATATCTTCATAAAGCTGTTATTTTTTATTTTTTGAGTTGGAGTCTCACTCTGTTGCCCAGACTGGAGTGCAGTGGCTGCTCCCAGCCACTGTAGCCTCGACCTGCTGGGCTCCGGCAATCCTTCTGTCTCAACCTTCCAAGTAAAGGAACTACAGGCGCGCACTACCACAACCAGCTAATATTTTTGATTAATTGTAGAGATGAGGTCTCGCCAAGTTGCCCAGGTGGGTCTCGAACCCCCGGGCTCAGGCAATCCACTCACCTCAGCCTCCCAAAGTGCAGGATTACAGTCTGAGCCACCAAGCCCGGCTAGGCTGTTATTTTTTAAAAAGTAGAAATGATAAGAAACAGAGATTGAAATGGAGGGCAAGTTACAGTTGTTGAGAAAAGGATGCTTTATTTTTTCCCATGGCAACCCTTTATATTTATTTCATTTTATTTTATTTTTTTGAGTTGGAGTCTCACTCTGTCACCCACACTGAAGTGCAGTGGCCGCTCCCGGCCACCACAGCCTTGACCTGCTGGGCTCCGGGTATCCTTCTGCCTCAGGCTTCCAAGTAACTGGAACTACAGGCGTATGCTACCACGCCCGGCTAACCCTTTATATTTAAAGACAACTCTTTCTACCTTTCTCCAAGAGGATGTGGCTATATACAACTGTCTATTATGGCAATAGGCTGTGATATTCTCTCTCTAACATTTAAACACCCACATATGAAAAAAAAAGACCTAATGTGATTTACCTAATGTGTTGTTATCACTCTTATTTTTTTAAATGTGCAAGAAGTAAAAATCTAGCATGAATGGTGCCTAGACATGGGTTATGATAGAATGAGTTACAGAAAATTTTAATTGATTTCTTTGTTGTAATTGCATTTGTAAACAACTGTATTCATCAGAAATCTTATTCAAGTGACAGAAACCCAAATCAAAGCAGCTGCAAAAGATGGAAGAAGTGGATATGTGAGCTAATATACCTGGCTGAGTCCAAGGGTGGGCTTCTTTCCTGGATACAGGAACTTATGAGTACAAGTCCTCTAGGACACTTTCTTCACATCTAGACCCTGCTTTTATTTGGACACTCATTGTTCTGTGATGGGCAGATCTATGCAAACCTGTCCTCAAAGGCTGGGGGTCCAAAGCTAAGGGGCCAAAGAAAGAGATAGACAAATCAAGTTTCTTAAAAAGAAATTTGAATAAACAACAACAGATGCTGGCAAGGATGCAGAGAAAAATGAACGCTTCTACACTGCTGGTAGGAATGCAAACTAGTGCAACCTCTTTGGAAGACAGTGTGGTGATTTCTGAAAGAACTAGGAATTGACCTTCCATATGACCCAGAAATTCCCCTATTAGGAATATACCCAGAGGAACTCAAATCATTCTACGAAAAAGATACCTGCACACGTGTGTTTGTTCCAGCTCTATTCACAATAGCAAAAACATGGAACCAACCATGATGCCCATCGAAGCTGGAATGGATAAAGAAAATGTGGTACATATACACAATGGAATATTATGAGCCATAAAGAAGGACAAACATATGAACTTTGCAGCAACTTGGATAGATTTAGAGTCTTTCATACTCAGTAAGCTATCACAGAAACAAAGAACTGAGTACCATATGTTCTCACTCATAAGTGAACCTTGAACAATTATTATACTATAAGAAAGGTATTGGCAGTAGTGGGAAATTGCCAGGGGAGGAAGAGTGGGATTGGCAGTTGAGGGAAACTGCCAGGGGAGGAAAAGGCATACCTCATCAACAAGGGTATAATGCATAATGCATAATGAATATTTGCATACCTAACCCTGAATTGTACCCCACATCATTAAGATAAAAAAAATTTTGGCTCGGTGACTCAGCCTGTGATTCCGCACCTTTGGGAGGCTGAGGTGAGTGGATTGCCTGAGCCCGCGGGTTCGAGACCCGCCTGGGCAGTGAGACCTCATCTCTACAATAAATCAAAAAAATCAACCAGGCGTGGTAGCGCATGCCTGTAATTCCGGCTACTTGGAAGGCTGAGGGGGAGGGATTGCTGGAGCCCAGCAGGCGAGGCTGTCCGGCCACCGCACTCCAGTCTGGGCAACCGAGTGAGACTCCAACTCAAAAAAAAAAAAAAAAGCAATATTGAATAGGGACTTACCACAGAAGCCATGTCTGTGTCTCAGGCAGTGACAATACAAAATGGTAGATCCCCACACCTTTACCCCCAGACCCAGGGTTTAAGTACCATAGGGAGGAAATGCATAAGACAATTAAAGTCAACCCCTGAAGGAAAAGCCAGAATGCTATGTGAATCTGCATGAGTGCAGGATTTAAGGTCAAGGTTGTTTTGACCTAAAGGCAGGATTTATGGTAAGTAGATGCCCTTACACAGGAAACAATGCATAACATAGAAATCAGAAGCATTCCTGGAACTGTGGTTCATCAGAAATCAATATGGTGGATCAGCAACCAAGAGGTGTTTCTTTAGCCTCCACTCTCATCTGCCCCTTCCTGCTTCAGGGAGGCTCTTTTCACATAGCCAGGAAGATGGTGCTGACAGGTCTACTGTTTACATCTTGTGAGTCAGCCAAAAACAAGATCAAACTCACTTCTCTACTAGTTTGGTAAAGCCTGGAGTCAGAAGCTGGTTGGTCTGACTTTGGTTCCTGAGCCAATCACCAATTCTGAGAGAGGAAAGTACACTAAGATTGGTCCAGTCTGGTTTACATGCCTGATGCAGTTGGGGTGGAGTAGGAGTGGGGGATGGTATGATTGACAGGCCCACAAAGACCGCCGAACCAGTAGAGTTTCCCAAGGGAAAGGGGGTGCTCTTACCAGAAAGGAGATGGAATGCATGCTGAGATTATAAAACTGCCCACTGCAATACCCCTTGTATGTAGGTGCTTTACAGCTGGCTTCTAGGGCCGAGCCAGGCAGAATCTCCCTCTGAGAGGGCTGAACAGCCTGGATTCCAATGTCATCTGCCTGAAGCCTGCCACCTTGCATGTGCCTGCATTGCTCTTTGGCAGTTTCCACTACATTTCACCCTGTATCCTCTCTTTCCCTTCTAGAATCATTTCTCGTCACAGAAGAATGACAGACATTTGATGAACTGCAAACACAAATGGGAAACATCATCCGCACTGCCATTCAAGAACAACTAAATTAGGTATCACAATTCACTCCATCAAACATTTAAAATGATGCAATTAAATGAGAGGTTTATTATTCCAAAAGCACTAATGATACATCTATACTGTTGCAAACTGTTGTTTTATGCAAAGAGTTTATAATACCAGATGCTGTGTTGTATGAACTGTTCTTTTATCATTATTATTATTATCTTTGACCCAGGTACTTCAATCAAAGATTCATTCTCCTATGAACGCCAATGACTTGCCACCTGCCAAGCTGGCTGGCCAAGCCTCAGAAAGTACATGTAAGAAAAATTGCTTGAATCAGGTTTCTTTTGGTCCAAAAAATACTGGTAATCTGATTGAAGAGAGAAATTCTTTAAATTGTCTCCAAGGTCCAGATGTGTAAGGAAGCGTCAAGTGTTTATGCATGTCACAAAGACCTAAATATCTAAATCTTATGAATTAAATTTGAATTTGGTTCTCTTTTTTTTTTAATGAATGCAGTGTCTTGATCATTAACTGTAAAATATAGTACAGTGAGCCCAGCTGTTATCATAAATCAAGGAAAACTATCACACTGTAGATTTGTTATATGATAGTGAGAGCTGTGTGGCAAATGTTTTTTAAGAGCCTAGTGTTCCTACTCTGTGCTCACAAAGAGGCCATTTATGACTTAATTTAGTAAAGGGAGGCTTATTCTAAAGTGTCCAACTATCTACAGGCCTTAGTGCTTTTGGAAGAAATCAGGAAACCTCAGAACACTAATCTCCATCATGGAGAACTTACTGCTATTAGTAGACAAAAGACTGAGACAACTTGAATAGATGGAGGAAACTACAAATGCAGGGTTTCAGGGACTGTCCAAAAGGAAGGTGACTTCAAGGATGCCCAGTCATGTGATGTCTCCAAATGCAGTTGAGCTAAGAAAAACTGAGTAACCCTGAGGCCTCTACAACTCATTTTGAGGGAAATGGTATCCACAGTGGGAGAGACACCACCCTCAATACATGTGAGGTTGATTCACCAGAGTAGAAAGTGGTCCTTCTCCATGTGTAACCTCTAGTAGTCTTCCTTTAAAGAGTCTTAGTGATACTCCAATTCTCAGATACCCGAAGGTGAGAAATTTGGACAAGGGTAATATAGACTGCATCTGCAGGTGAGAGCACTCCCTTTATAAAGCACTGTAGAGTTACATAATACTTCCTCATTCTGGGTCTCATTTAATCCTACAAAACCCATGAAAACTAGTTAGTATCCCCATTTTATAGGAAAAACTAAGTCTACATGGATAAAGCCCATGAATGAACCAACCTAATAGCAAAACCAAGATCAGCACCATCAATACGTATTCCAAGTCCTCTGCCCTTTCCCAAAATGGCATTTATCTCTTGATCTAGCTCTATACAGTCAGCCCTCTGAATCTGTGAGTTCCACATCTGTGGATTCAACCAACCTCAGATTAGAAATTTTGGGACACAAAAACTCCATAAAGTTCCAAAAAGCAAAGCTGAATTTGCCACACACCAAGTACTAGGCTGTATCTACACAAAAGAAGTGATATACAAACATTGTATTAGGTTTTATAAATATATTAGAGATGACTTAAAGTATACAGGAGGATATGCATAGATTATATGCAAATATGATGCTATTTCATATCAGGGACTTGAGCACTGGTGGTGGGATCCCGGAACCAATACCCCATGAATATCGAGGGATAACTATATATCCATTTCCTCTCCTATCAAGTCATTATCACATCCTGCCACTTCTCTCTATTCCCATTGCCTCTTCCTTAGTTTGGGCCACTGCCCTTAACCATTAAGATTAAAATGTTGCCTCTGAATCGGTCACCCTGCCTCTAGTCTTGTTCTCTTCACTTGTCTCACAGAAACTAGAGTCATCTCTCAAAACCCAAAATTTGATTATATCATTTTTTCCTCATCCCTCATTACTCTGGCCCTTTGCGTCAAGTCTGAACTCCTACAAGATGTAAACTTTGTGTATTTTTCTTACCTCTACCCCTGTATAATTGTCTACTCCAGCCATATTGAACCTTTGTCTGCCAGTGAATCTCTCACTCCCAAGGCTTTACCTGTGTTATTCCCTCTGCTTGAAATGTTCACCTTGTCACTGACTTCCTGCCAAATCCTTAGGACCTGTTCTGGGCCCTTAACCATAGTGTATCTACTCATCATTGAGATGTTGCTTACACTTTACCCCACTTTAGATGCTTTCCTTAATCTTCTTCTATTATCCCATATAACATTTATCATATGTTGTTGAACTTATCTTTTGTATAAGGTAAGTATACCTTAGTTTTTGTAATATATAAGCATAGAAATGTTAATGTCTAGTACAACATGCATTTCTTTTTTATTTAAGCAACCCCTGAGTTGTTCAAAGGCCAATTATATCAATAAGTAGCTTTAATCTTTGGTGGGTCACAGATACCACTGAAAAGATATCACATAAAGTCATGTACTAGGCTGGGCACAGAGGCTCATGCCTGTAATCTCAGCACTATGGGAGGCCAAGGCAAGAGGATTGCCTGAGCCCAGAAACTCGCGACCAGCCTGGGCAACATGGCAATACCTCATCTCTATAATAAATCAACAAAATTAACCAGGCATGGTGGCATGCACCTGTAGTTCAGCTACTTGAAGGGTTGAGACAGAAGAATTTGCCTTATCCTAGCAAGTCAAGTCTGTGGTAGCCATGATTGTGCCACTGCACTCCAGCCAATTCAATAAATAAATTAATAAATAAGTCATGCACTTTTTCTAGGGAAAAATGCAAATCCATAAAATTTTACCTACAATTTCATATCTTACATGTCATAAAAAAGGTAAACTCATCACCTGCCCTCAAAGAGAATGAAGCAAGGCCCAAAAGACAATCAAGCCCAATCACAGAATCACTAGAGAGAGTCTTTGAACTCCATGTTAAGAACTATGGTGTAGTGACACACAGTATATCTGAGAAAATGCCTTGCACCTTGGTTTGGTTAATTGATTTGCACATGCTTTTTATTCCTGTCTTAGTACCCAATATATTTAGAGATTGGTCTTCCAACTATGCTGCTTAACTCATCTCTAGCACCTCAAAGTGCCTAGCACACAGTAGGGCATACTAAACATATCTTGAACAGAATAAACTGGATCTGTCAAGTGTCAGCACTCTAACACGTTTTAAGGAAAATCAGCTCAATGTCTACCCAGAGAGAAAACCCAGCACAGCCCAGGAATGACTGGGAGGACAATTACATACCAGAGTGACTAATTCCCAGCTAAAGGGGAAAGGCAGGCTCCATCTGGGAAGCAGATGGAATGCTCCCCTTTTAGCACTAAACATAAATTAAATCTCACTATCCGCCAAAACTGAAAGTTTACATTGATTTTGTGGGCTTTTTCTTCATAATGAAAAAAGCCATTTGTTTATGAACTACAACTTCATGACAAATTTTTGCTCCATATTGTAATTATAACACCTAATTTTCTAATTAAACATGCTAATTGTAAGTAGTTACTTCACATAACTACAAGGCACAGAAGTATAATTATGTAATATAGAGCTTTTATGAAACTTCTATAGGAAAGAGAGCTGGCTGGGGAGGCAGCTGCTTAGCAAGAACAAGAGTGGCACTACCTAGGGCCCTGCTGTGTCTGAACTGCCACTGGGTGACACTTATAACCTGGTTCCATGCTTGAGTATCCCAGTGTTTATGTCTAAGAAAAGTTCCTTTTGTAAACAAGGGCATAGTGGCAGAGCCACTGCCCTCACGAGGGAAGAAGAACCTCTTTACAGACCAAATGAATTATTCTCATTTCCAGATTGAGACTGAAGCAAACAAAAGCCTTCTGTGGGGGAGGCTTCATTTACCAGGACATTGTTCTCAGAGCCCACCCCCCTCAACATTCCCCATCATGATCCATCTGCTAAAAGAGAATCTCCGTGACTCTAGTTTTCTGGTCTTTTATGAAATAGAGTTGCAAGCAAGAAGCAGATAGAGAGGAAGATGGGATATGAGTAGAACGAACTTGCCTGATGAAGGACTGAGGATAAAGGAATAAAAATAGGGGGGAAAAGGCATTACACTCAGACTTAAGAGTTTGATGGTTTGGTGTACAGGAAAATGTAGGGAGGAATGTGGGATAAATGTTGCTGAGCAGTATGGATGGATTCCTTGAATGTTTTCCAAGAGGTACAAATAAGATCAGGGATTTCTTTTAAACACCTTTTCATGTTGAGGTTGTGTTTCTTAGTAGAATGCAACTTTGTATAGACTCCAGACCACATGAGGCCCATAAGTATACTTAGGGTATCCACTATCATTGTCTCTATACTCATGCTGATAAAGCAGATATCATTATTCTCCATACATAACCTACTCCATACATAACCTACTTCAATTCAGGTTGTATGTGTGTGAATATATATATGGTTGTGTAGATGTATTTGTATAAATTCTAGTTGCTTTTTCAATAAATCATCATTATTTTCACAATTATTGCTTAGATTCAAACTTCTCTTTCCTGTTCTCTTGGCTTTTACTCTCTTTGCTCACCATCATCAAATCTATTAAGTGGATTAAGTGAGTTTTTATTTTTCTAATCTGTAGACCAAAGTTCAAGGCAAGTAAGCACTTAAGCTGAAGCATAAAAAAAAAAAGTTGATAGGAAGGTTGAAACTATATCATGTTAGCTAACTGAGCTACAACCACTGTCATGTCCCATAAGTTTGTTCCCATTACTCCCTGCAAAATGCTATGTAATCCTCTCATCGAAATGGGCATTTAAAAAAATTATTCATCGGCCGGGTGCAGTAGCACATGCCTGTAATCCTAACAGAAAGGCTGAGGTGAGAGGATTGCTTGAGCCCAAAAGTTCAAGACCAGCCTGGCAACATAGCAGATTTTGTCTCCACCAAAATTTTTTTTTTTAAATTAGGTGGGTGTGGTGGCACACACCTGCAGTCCCAGCTACTTGGAAGGCTGAGGTGAAATGATCACCTGAACCTAGAAGATCAAGACTGCAGTGAGCTCTGATTGTGCCACTGCACTCGCACCTGGGTGGCAGAGTGAGACTCCAATTCAAAAAAATAAAGACAATAAAATATTATCTATAGGCCAAGGGCAGTGGCTCATGCCTGTAATCCCAGCACTTTGGGAGGCTGAGGTGAGATAAATTTCTTGAACCTAGGAGTTTGAGACCAGCCTGGGCAACATAGCAAGACCTCATCTCTACAAAATATCAAAAAATTAGCTGGATGTAATAGGGCACACCTGTAGTCCCAGCTTTTGGGAGGCTGAGGTGAGATAAATTGCTTGAGCCTAGGAGTTTGAGACCAGCCTGGGCAACATAGCAAGACCTCATGTTTACAAAATATCAAAAAATTAGCTGGATATAATAGTGCACAGCTTTAGTCCCAGCTATTTGGGAGGCTGAGGTGAGGTGAAAGGATCACTTGAGCCCAGGAATTCAAGGCTGCAGCAAGCTGTGATCATGCCGCTACATTCCAACCTGGGTGACAGAGTGTGACCCTGACTCAAAAAAGAAAGAAAGAAAGGAAGGAAGGAAGGAAGGAAGGAAGGAAGGAAGGAAGGAAGGAAGAATGAGGGAGGGAGGGAGGGAGGGAGGGAGGGAGGGAGGAAGGAAGGAAGGAAGGAAGGAAGGAAGGTAGAAAGAGAAAGAAAGAAAGAAAGAAAGAAAGAAAGAAAGAAAGAAAGAAAGAAAGAAAGAAAGAAAGAAAGAAAGAAAGAAAGAAAAAGAAAATTATGTAGGGGAGCAAATATAAAGGTGTAATACAAAAGAGTTACTTTGTGGTGATGAAACAATTCTGTATCTTTATTGTGGTGCTGATAACACCAAGGTTGCTGGTTCGATCCCTGTATAGATAAACTGAGGCAAGGTGGGCTGGTGCCACAGGAATAAAGCAAAGATTTGCAAAAAGAAAAAAACAAAGTTTACTATTCAGTTTCTACAGACAGAAAGGGGTCAATGCTCACAGGCAAGCATGGCATATTCTTTAAGGGGAGAGGGCTTTTAAAGTTTTTATAAGGAAGCAGGGCTAGTAAAAAATCTCCAACAATTGCATTCTTGGGTGTTGATAACACCAGTCTTGCTTTCTTTGCCATTGTTGAGGCAATAAGTCTTGTGATTCCAGGTGGCGGGAGGCTGATTACAGTAGGTGAGCTTAGTTTGCTCTTGCATTGCCAGGAAACAGATACATATAATAAAAGAGTAATTAGTAAAAACTATACTTAAAAGCTACAAAGCAATTTACCTGTATGATGACCACTTACGTACCTAACCATGAATTGTATTCCATCTCTTTAAAAATAAGAAATAAAAAATAAAGTGAAAAAAAGTTACAAAGCAATTATCAATAGCTATCTCTAATGAACCAGGTTTGTCCTTGGCTAATGGTCAGAGGGCGGGGTGTGTGTGGAGCATAATAACCAGCAAAGTATGTGAAAAGGAGAAAAAAGCTCAGTTAAAATGGCTGCTTTAAAATGGCTGCACTTTAGCTACGGCGACTCCATTTTGACTTTACCCACTTTATATATATATATTTTACATGAGAAAATTATCAGGTTAGATTGTTTTTTCCATTTCTTGTAGTCTACATAATTGAAGCTATAGCCTAAGAGCCATGATTTGAGTTGCATCACATTGAATTGACAGTAGTTCATGATGGGGTATGGGAGAGACACTTTGAGTGCACCTTTTAAGATTTTGCTCCTGAGGTAAACATATGTGTGCAAGTATCTTTTTTATAGAGTGAGTTCTTCCAGGTATATTCCTAGTAGGGGGATTGCGGGGTCATATGGAAGGTCAATTTTTAGATCTTTTAGGAATTGCCACACTGTTTTTCACAGAGGCTTACTAGTTTCACAGAGGCTTACTCCCACAGTGAAGAATTGTTTCCTTTTCGCCACCGTGCTGACCATCAAAAGAGGACTGGATTTTAAAAATGTGGTACATATACACAATGGAATATTACACAGTCATAAAGAAGAACAAAATCATGAACTTCACAGCAACCCAGATGAATTTAGAGTCTATAATACTGAGTAATCTTTCACAGAAACAAAGAACTGAGTGTCACATGTTCTCACTCATAAGTGGACCTTGAACAATTATTATAATACTATAAGGAAAGAATTGGCAGTAGTGGGAAACTGCTGGGAGGAGAGTGGGGAAGTGGGATTGTCAGTAGTGGGAAACTTCATGGGGAGGGAGCCACACCTCATCAACAAGGGTACGTGTAAGAATATTTGTATACCTAACCCTGAATTGTACCCCACATCTTTAAAATAAAAAATAAAAATATAAAAATAAAAAGAGTTTGCTTTTGATTCCTTGTTCCTGGGGCACAAGAGACCTCTGAGCCTGATGTTGCCCAAGCAGATTGGCGTGATAGCATGGCTTCATGTCTTTACCAAGGGAATGCACAGATACAATGCAGCAAATACTTCATGGACCCTTACATAACCAGCAGCATTCAAGAAAAGACAAGGAAACAATAAGACCACCAATATCCAACAGAGCTTTATCGGTGGCGCATCATGGCCAGCAACAATTTCTGGAGAGAAAATAAATTTATGTCAGGAAAATTCACCCACTTCATATGACAGAAAGAAGAATTTTGTATACCCGGAGGAACATAAATCGTTCTACCAAAAAGACACCTGCACATGCGTGTTTATTGCTGCACTATACACAATAGCTAAAACATGGAAGCAACCCTACTGTGCCTTGAAAGTGGACTGGATGAATAAAATGTTGTACATATACATGAAGGAGTATTATGCAGCCATAAATAAGAACAAAATAATGGACTTTGCCGCAAATTGGAGGGAACTGGATCCTTCTGCGACAGATCATACTAAGTGATCTGTCACAGGAACAAAGAATTGAATACCACATAAGTGAACCCTGAACACCAGGGAAAGATCAACAGTTGCTAGGCACTGCTAGGGAAGGGGGCAGGGAAGTGGATAGGGGCACAAGACAACACAAAGGATTCCAGGTCCACTACCAGGGGAAGGAGAGCCAGCTGGAAGGCCAAACTTCATCTGCATACTCCCTACCTATGGAGTTAATCTCCACTTGTACCCCCCATATCTCTATAATAAAATAAAATAAAAAAGAAAGATTTTAAAATGAAGGTTCTACAATATAGAAGAAAAGATATTCATGATAGCACAGCTTTTATATCACAGCAGGAAATCCATAAAGATTTGTTGAATGAATATTTTATAAGAAAGCAAATGTTGCTATTGGTGGATTGGTGGTCAGTGATTTAAATTTTTCTCTCAAACTTTGTGCTCATTATGATAAATTCCATATGTTTCATAAGAGAAGGGAAAATGCTTTCTTCAGAGGCCACAATGTTGAAAACTCTCCTGGGTTTTTCAAATCTTTTTTTTTTTTTTAGATTAGAGAATATAGTTTACTTAGAAAGTAAATTAGAAAGAAAGAGAGAGAGAGAGAGAGAGAGAGAGAGAGAGAGAGAGAGAGAGAGAGAGAGAGAGAGAGAGAAGATTCATCTTCCCAAGGTAGGGGAGGAGGAAAATCACTTTTTAAGACATTTTGTTTTAAGATAATTTTAGACTTAGAGAAAAGTTGCAAAAATCATACAAAATTTTCCTATATACCCTTCACTTGGCTTCTCCTTATATGAACATCCCCTTACATAAACATAGAACAATGATCAATCCAATGAAATTGACCTTCTATACTACTGTTAACTAAAATGCAGAATTTATTCAGATTTTACTAGTTTTCCCTAATGTTCCAGAATTTAACCTAGGAATTCAAGTCATGTTCATTTGTCATGACTCCTAAGTCTCCTCCAATGTATGACAATGTCTTCTTCCCTTGTCTTCGTGACCTTGATGAGTACTAGCTAGCAGATGTGTAGAAAGTCTCTGAATTTGTGTTTAACCAATGTCTGCTCATTATTAAATAGAGAAGATGTATCTTGCAAAGGATACCATGGAGGTGATGTGTCCTTCTCGTTTGTCAAGTCAGGAGGTACATGACATTTATATGTGTTACTGGTGATGCTTACCTCCTTCACTTACCATTACCAATATTTCAGACAGGTCTTTTGAAACTGTGCAGCTACTGTTTCTGTTTAAAGTGTTATCCACCACTTTTAGCATTCATCAAGGGAGTTTGTCAGTCATAATATTACTGTGTGTTGCAGTAATTGTTTTCTATTTCTCTCATTCCATTTACATTTATTAATTGGAATCTTTTTGTAAAGTGTTGTGGTTTCTTCCCATTTCTATGTCCAGTTATTTATTTGTACCAGAATGGGTGGATGGATTTAGTTTTTTTAGGTTGTAATCTAATACTATCATTATTTGTTTTGCAAGCCAATCTGTTATAACTTTGACCAGTCAAAGCTCTTCCAAGTGTCTCTTGTGATTTTTCAAGATTCCTCATCCGTTGGTTAGTTAGTTTTTGAACATGTCCTTATTATCTGGCACCCTCAGATGCTCCAGGCTCATTCTGTATTTTTCCTGAATGATTCCCAGTTCTGGAGTCATCCAATTTACCGAAGAGCCCTTGGTTGCTTTTATTTGGAGAATGGTATTTAGAGTGGTGCTACTGAAGTGTCACAAATTCACTTTTTTTTTGCAGTTTAATTGCCAAGTCAATGCTTTAGGAAGTCTCCCATCCCAACCACCCCCACTCACCCACAAAACAAAAAGCACAGACCCTCAGCCCCAAGCATAAACAGCACATTGACACATTGCCCTGTTTTCTGAGAGCAATATTTCTTAGAAATTCACAAGCTTTATGGCAGGGATGGGTAACAGCTGTCAAACTGGATACTAGCCTTAACCCTGGGGCAGGATCCTGGACTCCACTGCTGTGACAGGTATTGCAGTCCTTTGTTGCTAGGTCATGAGGAGATACTGGGAGAGTGTAAGGTGTGGGGCGTGGGTCTCATAGGAGAAGTCACAGCAGGTTGGGACTATGGGCAGGCACTCAGGAGAATCAGAGCAACAGCAATTGCCAAACAGTAAGGTTGTTTCTATATTATAGAACGACATTATCAGTAGAATGACATGTGCAAATAGCAGCTGATTATCAGCCTCTCTCTTATTACCTCATAGCACCTGCAAACTAGATGATAATCCTTATTAAAAATATTAGATCCCTGTCATTTTCACCTTCTTCCTGAGAACCAGAACTCTGGAGTCAATTCAAACAGCATTTGAATACTGTTTCCTCTACCCACACAAGCTGTGTAATCCTAGTCAAGTTACTTGACTTCTCTGAGTCTCATTTTCCTCAAAAGAGGTAATGAAAGCACTACCTCACAATATTGAGTATGTGATAGAATCCATGTAAACTACTCAGTATAGTGCTCAGCATATGGCAAATTCTCAACAAACATTCACACAATTGCTGCTACTGCCACAAATAAAAATACTAATAAATATTATAATAAGTGTAAGCTATTATTTGATGTATCATTATGACTTTTTTTTATCCTCCACAGAAGCAGCAAATATTATAGAATTCAGTCTATTTTCTACAAAAGGGACTCTAGTATTTTGTCACGATGATGATATAACAATGAGATGGAGAGTTCCACTTCCAGTTATTAATTACCCAGTATATTTCACATAACTAATCAACTTTGCATGGAATGGTAAGATAATGAAATTTTGCTCTGCTTTTTCCTTACGAAGCCAGGAACAATAATTGCACAGGAGAAATCCAATCTCTGTTGGCATGATTAGGTAGGTTATTAATTAGTCTTAATGCTGCAAATATCTTGGGCACAATTTTACAACTTGCACCATGTGTAATTATACTCAAGAATACTGGAGGCAAAGGTAATCTTAATGATAATTTAATTTGATAAACTCATTTTGCACAAAAGATAATTGAAGCTCAGAAAAGTAAAGTAATTTTCCCAAAGTCACACAGCCAGGCAGTATGTCTATCTCAGGGCCTCCATGCTGCCTTTGAGATACAAAACATCATCTGCAGATAATTAGAATTTAGCACTCAGAGGTGAAAATTTTTTCTGATGACTCTAGACTTTAGCCAACTACTATGTTGTATACTTTGTTTTCCCTCTGGTAGCATCCTGACAAGTGAGCCAAGAAAGATTCTTAACAGTAACAAGAATATCCTTTCATCTTCCAGAAATGTCAACTCATTTTATCATCACTATACCCTTTGATTACCATGCTGTAGATGAGAAAGCTTAAACTCTAGGATCTGGGATTTGGAATGATGAGTTCCTCCTGTAGCAGCCAAGAAAGACTTCATGGAAGAGGTGGCATTTGAACTGGGACTTAAAAAAGAATATGTAGTATTTTATTCATTAGGCCAGAGCAAAAAAGGGGGAGGCATTCCAGGTAAAAGAAACAGCATGAAAAAAATAAATGGTCTATTGGCATGTTCACTAACAAACTTCCTCTCCCGCTTTTATTTAATATATTGAATAGAGGTACTAAATTATAGAGATATTTTATGAGTAATAGAATTTCAAGGACTTCTGAAATGGTTACTGAGCAAGGATTGTGTGTACATTTTGTGGTTACAACTTTAACTAATAGGCAGAAGGGGAGTTCAAATTTTATCATCCAGTGTCCATAAAACAGAACCATGGAACTGTAATTATTAACATAATCATTAAAAAACAGTTTAGTTAAATTTAAGAAAACCTAGACACATCAAGACATAGTGTCTTCATCAAAGCAGCCCAAGTCCAGATAAAACAAGTCTCCTAAATTGACTATGATGCTTTGAAATAAAATCCTTGGAGCGCCAATTACAGCAGTCGCTGAAAAGCAATTATTATCAGCCTCCACTGCTTTCCACCACGAATTCTAATTTAATTACATCTTCTGTGTTTAAAATGTAGTACTGTAGTGTAAGACACAGCAGTAGAAAAGGAGTTTATGTTAATTTTAAAAAGTGTTTTTTGTATTGAAGATAATTAGTCTCAGTCATACCATTTTTAAGAGATACATAGGATTATGAACTCATTAATTTCAAGTGGTCATTGATGCAAAGTAATTTTTTTCTTCGATTTTGGGGAAATTGTGATCCCTGGGTATAGCAGATCTAGAGGGAAAGAGACAGAACTTGATCATCTTCAGCATCTGCCCTGCCTGGCACTCAGAGCCTTCCAGGGATCTCCTTCAGTCCAGCTCCCTTATCCCAAGCTACATCAAGTTTACAGATTTGTTTTATCGATCGTGAATATTTAACAATTACCTTTGGCTTCCAGCCCTTGTTGATGAGATAACCATTTACATAGCTTGTGAATTTTCTTTTCACATCTATAATGCTGGGGAACAAAAGTAGATGTGTGTTTTCTTGGTAGAAAACTAAGCCATATTGACTTTTTACAAAAAAGACTTTTTCCTATCATTCTCACAGTTCGTCATTTATCTGGAGGCACTAAAATTCCTTCTGTTTCTAGATGCACCATCTCCCTGGATGGTAGTTAAGAATCATTGTATTTTCTGAGTGGAAAAGAGTCCTTTTGATCATAGGCCTACTGATTTATTTTTCAGTTAAGGACAGTCAGAGATACAGTTGTAAAGAGAATTCCTCAAGGTCACCAGGATGTTAAACAAAACAGACACTGGTCTCTAGGTCACCTGCCTGCCAGTTCTACTACAGCAGGAAGCATTCCATGGCAATGAAGGCTATTTGATTCAGAAGTAGACATTTGGCGTTGACTCGTAGGATGAGATTAATCTCCACCTTTATGTCACTATTTTCTTTAACCTTAGTTAGTCACTGCTTCTTAGAGTCTTCATAACATAGTATCAAATCCCCTGTGTGAACATTCCTTTTAAAAAATTTTTAACTTCACATTCCTAGCCCCCCCATGTAAGACCTACTAGATCAGAATGCATCATGTACACTAAAATTTAAAAATACAGTTGACTCTTAAACAGCACGAGCTTGAATTGCACAGGCCCACTTAAATGTGGATTTTTTTCAATAAGGTTGGACACTAGCCTAGGCAACATGATGAGACCTTGTCTCTACAATAAATAAAAAAATTAGCTGGGCGTGGTAGCGTGCACCTGTAGTTCCAGCTACTTGGAAGGCTGAGGCGGAGAAAACACCTGAACCAAGCAGGTCAGGGCTGTGGTGGCCGGAAGCATGCCACTGCACTCCAACCTGGGCAACGGAGTGAGACTCCAACTCAAAAAAAAAAAAAAAAAAAAGAGTTACATTAGTGTGCCTACCTCTCCTGCCTCCACTTCCACCTCCTTCATCTCTTCCACCTCTGCCACCCCTGAGATAACAAAAACAACACTTCTTTCTCCTCCTTCTCAGCCTACACAACATGAAGACGATGAGGATGGAGAACTTTATAATGATCCACTTCCACTTAATGAATAGTACGTATGTTTTCTCCCCTTTATGAGTTTCTTAATAACATTTTCTTTTCTCTAGCTTACTTTATTGTAAAAATGCAATATATAATACATATAACATACAAATTATTGTTGATTGACTATGTTATCAATAAGGCTTCTGGTCAACAGTAGGTTATATTAATAGCCAAGTTTTGAGGGAGTCAAAAGTTACATGCAGATTTTCAACTACATGGAGTGGGAAGTGGGGGGTGGGTGTCATCACCCCTAACCCCTGCATTGTTCAAGGGTCAACTGTATTGCTCCTCCCCAGTAGCTTTCAGTTTGGGTGAAGGAGGTTGAAGGACTATATAGGTATCATCAATAAATCTTTTCTGAACAGCATATACCTAGTATTTACCAAAGGGGGCAGGGAAGTTGTAGCTAGCATACTCTTAAAAAGAATATCCCCCAGTATGAAAAGTGTTGCTCTAAAGAATACCAGGAACAGATAATTTAACATCAGGTTAAATTACCTGCAAATAAAGCAAATGAGTTCTATGTATTTATTTCTAGGTGCTTATACTAAAAACAAGCAAAAAAACATAGAATGATTAAAAACAAAGAAAAAAGAACACATCAGTGTAATAAGGGTGATGAGAGAAAAAACTGTACAGAAAACAGAAGTTAATAAAACTAGCTAAGAAAGAGAGCACATAGCAACTTCTGGAGTTCCTGGCAGCCAAAGCAAAAAGGAAATGCTATATGCTGCAGTGATTTCATAATCTACCTGAAGCACAAAAGAGTATTCTATTGTTTTCTAAGCATAAAATTCTGAGAGATTTTAATGAGACTTTAATACATAGAGTAACACTGGAGCTATCTCTGTCCTCACAGCATTCGGAAGACTGTAGAAAGATTGTTTGAATAGTTATTCCAGCATGTATCTGATGCATAGGCCAAAGCAGTAGGATTCTGGCCCCTACAACTTCCTTCATCTCATTGTGTTGTGCATAATGAGGAAACAAGAGAAGTAGAAGCAGAAACGGACATTTTGGAGGGCTAATACAGCATGCCTGGAATTGCCTCTGTCATAGAGATAAAAATTCTCCACGGGAAGCAGTTGTCAGGCACAAGGAATTTAGTAGCTGCCACATGAGCTGAAGGCTACCCTTCCTGTAGGGATCCAATCAGGGCAGCTATGCATTACATACATTGCAGTCCACCTGTGCCACAACCCCAAGAACACAGTCTTAAAGACACAGGCATCCAACTAATCATACACTTTTGAGAATTCGAGGAGAATTGAGCTTTAGTTTACAGCAGGAGCTTACTACAGCACCCCTTAAATTACCATCTCAAATATGTCAGTGTAAAAACCCGCTGTTTCCTTTGGCTGAAAATTGTGTGACTTGTAATAATATTTTGTCACAATATTTCTTAGAACATTCTTAAAGTTATAAAACAAAACAAAACGACTTCTCCAGGTCAGAGATTCTCCAAAGAGTCATAAAAATAATGTTTTGCTTATGTAAAGGTTGACAGTTATTTAAAACAAATGCATATAGCCTGGCACAAAGGTTTTATCTGACTCCTTTTGAATGGTGTGATGGAACTCTGAAATACAGTAAGATTGTCCTCCAAAGAAAGATGTTATCAAAAGTAGTGCCAACGATCTATTTTAGTAATATTTTATTGAACAACTAGATTAGGATTTACCTAATTTCACTCGTCTCATGGTGAGCTGCTGTTTGTTTTTGAATTTAGTTTTTAAGCCTGGGTCTATTACATCAACAGATATTATCAGGCACATCAATGTATCATCTCCCAGGAAGGAGACAGCCTCAGAAGCAGCAGGCAACTTTGTCTGAACTGCCAAGTGCTCTGGAAAAGAGAAATATCATTCTCTCACTAAAGGGATTTCACTCTGGACCAGGATTCATTTTGCTAATTGCTCCTGTGCCTGATTCTCAGGCCAGGCTTGAAATCATTCAATTCAAAGAAGAACTCCTAAGAGATTATTTCCCTTTTGCAAATTTGACATTCAAATTAAAGAACGAAAGTTACAAGTCTCCAGGACTTTCTTTTCTTTATAAATCTTTATAAAAACTTTACTCCTCTGCTGTTCCATCTCAGCCAGAGAAGACTAAAGTCTTATGTCAGTCTCCACTTGAAGCACTAAAGATTTTCCAATAGAAATTTATTACTGAAAGATTGCACTGAATTCTGCAACTTTACTCAGCATTGAACTGAACAAAGAATCAAATGGTTAAATCCAGGAAACTGTCAGAACCTTAGGGAGCCTGATAAAAGATGATGTCCACATAACACTGAAGACTGCAGCTTGAGACCTAGTCTCCCTCCTCCCACTCCCACATTGGCCCCTGTTCATTTATTGGTTGCACTGGTAAAACCTTCAAGCTTGGCGGCATGAAGTAGTCATTATCACCAGGCCCTGGTTCATAACAGAAATATGCGTGCAGAGCCAGCTACAAAAATTGTGCAGCCCAGCACAAAATGAACACACATGTCCCCCTATGCAAAAATGATTAAGAACTTCTAAATTATGATGCCAGAAGATTAGACCAAGTGCTGGACACTTCTAAGCATGGGGTCCCGTGTGACTGTCTGGTGAAGCCACCCCCATCTGCATAGTTGCTTCCCAGAAACTAAGAAAGTTCTCAGCACTTTTATTACCACTGGGCCAGAGTTTTTCTTCTGATCTCATAAGCACTTAGGATGGACAAGTGCTTGGGGTCAGTTAGCAGACTAACCTTCTTCTGCTGCAACCTGCTTTAATGTTCTTCCCCTCATGATGCTAATGTGTTTCAGATCCTCTGTTTCCTTATGTCTTCCTAGCTTTCAAATAGGAAGCTCCTCTTTTCTTCAACATCACTATCACCTTCAACCATTCATTCATGATATGATTTTAAGTCCCTTTTCTGAGCAACAAGTATTCACCTATATTTCTCTTTTTGTACTGTGCCCAGATATGAGAATAATACTCTTGGTGCTGACCAGTTCACAGAATTACCTACTCTCCCACTCATTGTCCCAGACATGAGCTTTGTACTCTTGAATAACTGACATCCCCTTTCTGAGACCCAAGGATTCACTACTAAAAATGAAAGCATTAATAGAAAGACTTCTATTGGCCATTGTAGATTCTTTTGTCATTCTCTCACTCTACTAAAAAAGTCAAAAGTTATGTAAGTGGGTGTAAAATAATTCCTCAAATTATCCAACAATGTGCAGATTATTAAGGAGGCCAAAAGTTCCCATAAAATCCTTTTAATGGGGTCAAATCTAGAAGAACAGTAGCCTTGAGCATCTTCTGTCTCCAGTACTGGTAGAGAAGAGAGGGTCTCATCCAAGCTCACTTTCTATCTTCATATCATCAAATGGGGCCAAAAATGCAACTTCCTACTTTATTTTAAAGTGTAGATGACTTCTGTTTTATCCCTTCTAGAAATCAGATTAGAGAGAGAGAACAAAAGACATTAGGAAAGCAGAATAGAAAGGGGATCCATTAGTGACACGGAAATCAGAGGCAGTGTTTGCCCAAAGATAAGCCTCCTATTTCAGTATTTTTCCCTAAGCTAGTTCAACTTAGACACCACACACACACACACACACACACACACACACACACACACACACACACACACACACACTACTCTGAAGAGCTAAATGTGATCATCTCATTATACATTTTACTAAGGATTTCCAAGTACAATATTTTGTTTAACTTTCACAATAGAAAGACTAGTTAATATTACCTTCTTTTTTATGATGAGGATGGACACCATTCTCTTACATTGCTTTACAGATACTATGAAGTGGATCTGACCAACCCATTAGTATTGTACTTGAAAACATTATTGAAACACCAGGAATTTGGCCAGGTCCTGTTGCTCACCACACAGAAAACCAGTCACTACAACAAGTATTGCCAGGAAAGAAATCTTTTCAGTTGGGTGATATCATCTAAGGATATTCAATCGCAAATCTTTCTTCCCAGTCTATTGAAACTGGAGGTTTGTATAATGAAAAACAAATGTAAAACAGTAATTAGAGAGGGTTAAGGAAGCAATTATGATGAGTTGTGGGGGGAGATCTAGAATCTCATTGTCTGGATGCTAAGTTCTGCTGAGTTTTATTTCCTTGCCTGAGGGCCGGTCTCCTGAGGAAGCAACTCCAGTAAAGTAAATGCAAATTTTAAGTTTAAACACCAAGAGACTCATTTCTATGTTTATTCAAAAAAAAAAAAAAAAACAAACCCATAAATATCAGCTCTTTGGGAAAATTGGGCCAGTTTCAAAAGCATTAAATTTATAACAAGATGGAAGAATACCGAAATTCAGTGAAGTTAGAGGAGTGGGAGAAAATGCTAAGATACTCAGAGAATGAGAGACAATAATATAAACAGGATGACCTCTAAGCACCTTTATAATTCTCAGCATTGTAAATCAACATTTTCCAAAGTGGAAACCTGTGGAACACTGTTTCATAGGCTATTAATAAGTATGCTGAGAACACAAGAGTTTAATGCTCAAGCATATTTGGAGAATTAGTAAAAGTAAAACCAACTTCTTTGTTACATGACTTTTTATGGTCCCTGACATGTATTATAAATCTAAAGGCAAACCGGGCTCAGTGGCTCAGCCTGTAATCCCGCACCTTGGGAGGCTGAGGTGAGTGGATTGCCTGAGCCCGCGGGTTCAAGACCCACCTGGGCAACTTGGCAAGACCTCATCTCTACAACAAATCAAAAAGTAGCTGGGCATGGTAGCGTATGCCAAGTAGTTCCAGCTACTTGGAAGGCTGAGATGGAAGGATCACCGGAGCCCCCAGCAAATCGAGGCTGCAGTGGCCGGGAGCGGCCACTGCACTCCAGTCTGGGTGACAGAGTGAGACTCAAAAAAGTAAATAATAAATCAATCTAAAGGCAAATAGTAGACTTTTTTTTTTTTTAATAAACAAGGTCTCACTGTGTTGCTCAGGCTGGTCTCAAACTCCTGGTCTCAAGGGATCCTCCTACCTCATCTTCCCAAAGTTCTGGGATAACAGGCATGAGCCATCTTGCTAATCTCATTTTTCAAGTTTTTCAGGTCACTTGTTTGCTTTTTTCACATAAGGAATCTGGCATCTGTGACATATTCACTGATCCTATTTCCAGATAGCTGATAAAGTATCCCAAAGCACTAACCCTGAGTCATTGCTTCTTTGTGATTCTCTCCCCGAAAGGGCTAGTGATAAGTAAGGCCTGTAAATAATACGGGAAAAAAAGAAAAGCCAATCACATCTCCAATGGTTAAACCAATGTTCATACCCATCTCTATTAAAATGTGACTTCAATACGATTCAAGGACTTTGTGAAATCACATTCAAAACAAAAGAAGAATCTTTCCTCTGGATAAGTCAATGACATTTGGATCTGGGCAATTACTGTTGATTCTTTATCGTAAAAGCCTATTTCCCATTATTTCAATCAGTGTTTGAGGTCTTTTTTTCCCTCAAACCACTCCACATAGAAGAGATGCTTAAGCTGAATGCTCATGAAAAGTAGATATCAAAAGTATATTACATATGCGTGTGATTTCAAGAATATCTGCTACACAGGCCTCCTATGTTTTTATTATGGGCTTAAGTAACATCCCCAAAGTCACTAAGAGCCAGTTGTTAAAACCATCATGGAACTCCAAGTCTTTTGTCAGTGAAGGTACCAGGATGGTGTGAAGGGATGGTAATCAGGCCAGGTGGGAAGGGGTGACTGAGAGCTCATCATACTTTCTAGCTAATGCTGAGTAATGACCATTAATATAATATTACTGAGAAAAATGACATTAGGCAGACAAAATGGTGCAATCATTTAAACAAGAGGAACGCGTTTGCAGGTGTAAACAAGCATGAAACAGGATTCTGCTAATGACTATTCCATAACTATCTAAATACATAATCAAGCAATTTGAGCCCCACCCATTGCAATGAGAAATCAATCATTCATTTTAAACCTGAGGATGTGTATTGACTATCTTGGTATGTGTCTAACCTGGTCTATAATGAATGAATGTTTCAATTTGATCAAGGACATGTTATCATCAGCACATAGGTAATGAAAAATCAAAAACAACTGAAAAGTTCCAAGGTAATAAAAATCCAAAACAGCCAAAAAGTTTTTCTTTAAGAATTTTCTGAAATAAAAGCTATATCTCAAAGTAAAAATTAAATTGTCTTCAAGAAATTGCTAGAATAATTGAACATCTATGTTCAAAAATATAAACCTGAACCTATACTGTGTATCTATAAATGTTAACACAAAATGGATCATAGACCCAAATGCAAAACCCCAAATTTAAAATTTTCAGAAGAAAATCTTGATAACCTTGGGTTAGGCAAAGATTTCTTAGGACAAAAAGTATATATCAGAGAAAAAGTGATAAACTGTACTCTGTCAAAATTTAAATATTCTCTTCAAAAACACTTTTTTTTTTTTTTTGATTTGGAGTCTCACTCTGTCACCCAGACTGGAGTGCAGTGGCCGCTCCCGGCCACCGCAGCCTCGACCTGCTGGGCTCCGGTGATTCTTCCGCCTCAGCCTTTCAAGTAGCCGGAATTACAGGCATGCACTACCACACCCGGCTGATTTTTTGATTTATTGTAGAGATGAGGTCTCGCTGCTCAGGCGGGTCTCGAACCCGCGGGCTCAGGCAATCCACTCACCTCAGCCTCCCAAAGGCGCGTGATTACAGGCTGAGCCACCGAGCCCGGCTCAAAAACACTTTTAAAAGTGAAAAGCAAAGCCATAAACTGGGAAAAAAATATTTGCAAAATACATGTCTGATAAAGGACTGCAATCCAGAATGTATAAAGAACACTCCAGCTGGGCCAGCGATTCACACTTATAACCTCAGCACTTTGAGAGGTCAAGGTGAGAGAATTGCTTGAACCCAAGAATTCAAGACTATCCAGGTCAACATAGTGAGACCTCATGTATACAAAAAATCAGTCAGGCATGGTGGTGCACACCTGTAGTCCTCACTAATTGGGAGGCTGAGGTGGAAGGATCACCTGAGCCCAGAAGTTTGAGGCTGCAGTGAGCTGTCATCATGCCATTGCACTCCAGTCTAGCTGACAGTGAGACCACAACTCAAAAAATAAACAAATAAATAGCCCTCAAACTTTATAATAATAAAACAATCTCATTTTTAAAATGAGTAATAGATTTTCAAAATTTTTTAAATTATTTTTTTGAGATGGTGTCTCTCTGTGTTACCTAGGCTGCTCACCGCCCCCCCGGGGCTCAAGTTATCCTCCTGGGTAGCTGAGGTTACAGGCACACGCCAGCATGCCTACCTTAAAAATGGGTAACAGATCTCAGGAAACAATTTCTCAAAAAGGGTATATGATGGCAAAAATAAATAAATAGAAAGATATTAAGCATTACTAGTCATTAGGGAATTGCAAATTAAAATCATAATGAGCAATTACTGTTCAGCCAATAAAATGATTTAATTTTTTTCTAATTGACAGTATTATGTGTTTGTGAGGTTTTTGAATGGAGGTAGGCAGAATAATCGCCACTCCAAAAATTCACAATCCCTAATCCCCAGGTCCTTTGAATATGTTTTGTCACATGGCAATGGGGAATTCAGGTTGAAAATGGAAATAAATTTGCAAGCCACATGAATTTAAAATAAGGAGATTGGCATTTCCTGAGCCACACTAACCTGGGGAAGGAGGCAGGTTTAACCCAGCACCATGATGGAACTGAAGATGGCCATGACCACGATCGTCGATGTCTTTGTTGGGTACTCAAAGGGCGAGAGCAACTCGAGCAACCTGACCAAGGGGGAGTTGAAGGCGCTGATAGAGAAGGAGCTCCCGGGCTTCCTGCAGAATGGAAAGGACAAGGATGCTGTAGATAAACTGCTCAAGAACCTGGATGCCAACGGGGATGCCCAGGTGGACTTCAATGAGTTCATTGTGTTTGTGGCTATGCTCACAGTTACCTATCACAAGTTCTTCCAACAGACAGAATCCAAATGAGACTCTGAGGTCCAGATTCCTGACAGAGGAATAGCAGGGCCTGAGGCGGACCCCTGGCTTCCAGGAGCTGGCTGATGGCCTCCTGATGAATAAAATGCTCACAAAATTAAAAAAAAAAAAAAAAGGAGATTATCCTGATTACTCAGGTATCCAATATAGTCACAAGACCCTTCAAATTTGAAAGAAGGAGATGGAAGGGCAGTGTCAAAGTAATGCTATGTAAGAAAGACTCAACCAGCCATTACTGACTTTGCAGATAGAAGGAGTCATGGGCCTCAGGATGCAGGCGAGGAAACAGATTCTCCCTAAGAATTTCTAGGAAGGAACACAGCCTGCTGGTGCATTAATTTTAGCCCAGATCCACTTTGGATATCCTACCTCCAGAACTTTAAGATAATAAATTCAAACCATAAAGTTTGTGTTGATTTTTATAATTGCCATAGAAAACTAGAAAATGTGGAATATATATACCACGGACTACTAAATAGCCATAAAAGAGAAAAAATCATGTCTTCTGCAGCAACAAGGATGGAGCTGGAGATTATCATGCCAAGCGAACTGACTCAGAAACAGAAAACCAAACATTTCATGTTCTCACTCATATGCAGGAGCTAAATGATCACAGATATGAAAATAATAGACACCGGGGGCACCAATAACAGGGGAGGTGTTCAGAAATTACCTATGGGACACAGTGTTCACTCTCTGGGGAATGGGCCACCTGAGACCCAATTCCCACCACTATACAATATATCCATGTAACAAACATGCATGTATACCCCCAAATCTAAAAAGAAAAAAAAAAAAGACATCTGCCGTATGACCCAGCAGTCTCATTCCTAGGTATTTAAACATATATCCACTCAAGACGTTAATTGCAATCTTTTTTCATAATTTATCAACTGGTGAACAGATAAATGAAATACTACTCAGCAATACAGAGGGCTGACCTGGTTCATATGATAGCATGGATGACTGTGAAGTGAGACAAAGTGAAAGAAGTCAGATTCAAAATTCTGGATGCTTTTTTACTCCATTTACATGACTTTCTAGAAAAGGCAAAGCTATAGGGACAGAAAATACATCAGTGTTTGCCAGGGAATGAAGCGAGATGGGGAAATTGACTGCAAAGAGGCAGGAGGGAACTTTCTGAGGTACTGGAACTGTATATTGATTGTACTGGTGGTTTCATAGTTGTATGTGTTTGTTAAAACTCAGGTCCAGCTTGGCTCGGTGGCTCAGCCTGTAATCCCACGCCTTGGGAGGCTGAGGTGAGTGGATTGCCTGAGCCCGTGGGTTCAAGACCCGCCTGGGCAACTTGGTGAAACCTCATCTCTACAATAAATCAAAAAATTAGCTGGGCGTGATAGCACGCGCCTGTAATTCCAGCTACTTGGAAGGCTGAGGTGGAAGGATCGCCGGAGCCCCAGCAGGTGGAGGCTGCAGTGACCAGGAGCAGCCACTGCACTACAGTCTGGGCGACACAGTGAGACTCCAACTCAAAAAAAAAAAAAAAAAAACTCATACGTCCATAATCCAAAAAAGATGAACTTTACTGTGTGTATATTTTACCTCAATCATATTGATGATAAATAGATATAGAGATACACAGAGATATATACATGTAGAGAGAGAAGATAGATAGATATCCATAAACAAAATTCCACTTAGAAGACAAGCTGTACTTGAAGTCAGGGAATCAGAAAATCCCTGTATATAAATGACTCTTTTCTGCTGTCTCACAAGAGTCACTTTTCAGAAAAGGAATTTTAGAACTGGAAGGATTTTTTAAAGATCATTTAGTCCATTGATTTTCAAACCATTTTTAGGTTTTAGAAGTCTTTCCCCAAATATAAAAATATTATTAAGTAGGGAATGTGTACTAGACACTGTTGCAAGCACTTTGCTTGCCTCTTTTAACACTCAAGACATTCCTATGACTGTAGTTAAAAATAAAAAATAATCATCATCAATAATATATTGTTAATAAGTTTGCAGGTATAGAAACTGAGGTTTTTTATAACTTCACACAGCTAGAGTGGTCTAATGGACATTCAAACTCTTCAATTTGATTCAAAATCACATTCTTGTACCCATTATATTTTATAGCCTCCCTATATGATATTACTTTAAAACAAATATGTGTGAGGCTGCTGTGGTTGTGAATATGTGTGTTTGCTGTATGAGCAGAGGTGAGGATCTGAATCCTGTTGGTGGTTTAACAATAACAGCACAATTTGAACATTACTGGTTTAATGATATAATTATATAAAGAAGAATTTGAAGCCCAGAGAAGTCAAGTAACTTACTCTAGATCACACATCTGGTTAGTGACCTAGGCAGGTCTTCTGACTTCAGGTCTAGTTCTTTCCCCCACACAATGCCAATTTGCAATACAAGCCCATTTAAAAATTTTAAAAAAGCATTTGATTAACCAATCCAAGACAAAGATCAGTAGGAGACTTAACCTTTGAAGTTGATTTTTCTCTCTTTGTGTCACATTTCACCATTTTAAAAACAAAGTTTTATTATGCTTAAAGAAGAAATGTTGGTCAGTTGTATTGGGTCACATCTGTATTTCCAGAGTTTGGGAGGCCAAGACAGAGGATCATTTGAGGCCAGGAGTTCTAGACCAGCTTGGGTAACATATTGAGACTCTGTTTCTACAAAAATACAAAAAAGTAGCTGGGGGTGGTTGTGCACACCTGTAGTACTAGCTACCCAAAAGGCCGAGGCAGGGGACTTTCTAGAGCACAAGAGTTCAAGGTTACATTGAGTTATGATTGTACCACTGAACTCCAGCCTGGGTGACACAGTGACACTATCTCCAATAAATAAATAAGCAAGCAAGCAAGGTTGATCACAAAGAGATTAATTGTAAAGGGTCTTATAAAAAAAAAAATACTTCCTTGACCTGTTGTTTGCAAAATTTGGGCTTTGACTATCTCATGCTTGTCCGACCCTTTCTTTTTAATCATGTTTGTTACATGTTTTACAAGCCAAAGAACATCAACTGGGTTTTTATAAGGGAGAAATCCATTTAATTTATATGTCGTAGGCAACACTTCCTTATACTGCCCGCTTTATTCTCAGATGCAAATTCTCTTTCTGTTCCCCTTGAGGTCTGCATTGTACGAAAGCCCCACATGTATGCTATTTCCACTGAGAACTGCACAGTGGACCAAAGGTCTGGCTGATTTCCTCCCTCCAAGTAGATCCTAGGAAAAAATGCTACAGTAACTGATAAAGTAAGGCAGACCAAATGCGAGCTCAATATAGAAAGCTACTAAAATATGAGGTATGTGAATTTAATTGTAGAGACTAGCAAATGGATTTCTACTTACATTATTACAGAAAACAAGGGTAAGGATTGATGACTTTATGTAGATATCAATAAAAAGTGGGAGCAATCTGTTGTCAGTTCATTAATGTACATCTGATTCTGTTAGTTCTGCTGACCTCCCATAGAAGTTCTGGGATCTGGTCCAAGTTGGCATGGGTTTCATTAAGCTTAGACTGTATAATGGGGATATACTCACTTCATTCAATACATAATTTGTTGAGTGCCTACTATGAGCCATACACTGTGCTCAATGCTTGACATCTGTTATTCTACTGAGTTCTATATAACATTCCTGAGTGGTAATCATTGTTTTTCTTATTTGTGTTCATTCAGCTTCTCATTTTGATTTGTTATTCTGATTTTAAAGATGCTGAAGAGATTAAATTGCTCAAGTGTACATGTCTATTAAGTAGCAGTGTGAATTTAAGCACAGGACTGTCTGATGCTGGATCCCAGGCTTTTTGTGTGGGTAAGTTTCACTGTCTTCAGAAGTGGAAGTGATGGCAGCATAGCATAATCAAACTAAGCTGACCAAGAATATCTTCTTTGCCACCCAACCATGAACTTTTCTACTCCTTAGAGGCCATCTAATATTTATATTTTGGCTGAGCTAAGACATTAAATATTCATTAGCACCCAAAGAATATTAGGATCAGAAAGAAGCTCAGAACCCATCTGACCCAACTCCTCTATTTTGCAAACTTATTCTTTATTCAACACATGTTTACTGAGGATACCAAATCTCTATACCCTTAAGGTGATTGCAGTGTAGTGGTAATGGAAACAAGAGTAGAGCTCATTAGCATCCTGGCAATGTGAGGGTTGGGTAACAGAGTGTTTCACGGAACACAATGAATAGACACTCCATGCAGATTTCTGGGATTTACATGTCTTTGTTGAGTACTGGGAAGGATACAAAAGAAATAAGAAGATAGAAGCTCAAAAGAATTGTAATTAAGGGGAAAAGGGACTTGAATTTAGTATCTGGGAGCTACCCTGTTTGATCCCCAATTTCATAGCAGGGAAAGAGGATGTTGGCATTAGACCTGTGCAGCCAGAACTCCTGGCCAGCCCTGTAAGAATCAGCTCTGCTAGCCTGGAGGACCAGGTGAGGCCAGACATAGGCAAGCAACTTGTGGTGGGTGCTACTGTGGTTTGTGTGGTTCTGCCTATATTTGCCACTGGAATTAAAGGAAATAAATAGATAAATGGGCAGAGACATGTAGTTGGCTCTTTCAGGCTACTCAACAACAGAACCTGCTTTCTTGACATAGGGATGAGCACTTAACCCAAGCATTGGCAGTCACAGTACCCTGTTTTCCTAGATACAGATATTATCCCCTTCTCTGTAATTGATAAACAAAAATTGGAAAAGAGATGTTTTCTCACCTTTGAGATTGCTAAACTTGGAAGAAGTGAATCTGGAGGTTCCAATAACCATTTTTCTTGCCTTATCGAGATATCTTGACTGTCACATGAATCCAAGCAAAGACCAGCAGAAATGAGAGATAAAGTCCTGGCAGCACTGACTTCATCCTGTCCGTGAGGCCAGGTTCCAGCAGTTCTTTCAGTTTTGTAAAGCCACTCTGATGTCCTTCCCAGCTAGGTGAGCCAAGACAGTCCATTTTTATTGGCTGGCTTGTTTTAAACCAATTTAAGATGACTATCTGGTAATTGCAAGAGTCCTGACAAGTAGGAAAATCAAATATAGAAAAAATTTACAGAATAAATTAAAATAGAATATACATATGTATATATATGTATGTATATATATGTATACTATGTGTGTATATATATGAGGGTATATATATGTATATATATCTGTATGTGTGTGTGTATATATGTGTGTGTGTGTGTGTGTGTGTGTGTGTGTGTGTGTGTGTGTATGAAAAGTTCTTCTACCATCCCAATAATTAAGGAAATAGAAGTAAAACAGTAATATTAGTAGCTCCTTACCAGACTAAAGAAGAGCAAAAAGCATAATGATGCCCAGGATGGGTTAGGGTACAAGAAATGAATTCTCACATGTCTTCATGGGAGTGTACCTTGGAAAGCCACCTGACCATAGATATCAAAATGTGACATGTACATTCCCTTTAATCTCACAAATTATCCTATTGCAATAGATTCTAAGGGAATAATTGTATATGCTTTTAAAGGTATATGTACAAGAATGTCTTTTACTGACTTTTGTTTATAACAACAAAAAAATTGAATAAGCCTAAACGTCCTTACTTAGGGAATTACTCTTTTTAATGATAGTATGGTGATAGAATGGAATACTCTTCGGCTGTCATAATGATTATGGCAGATCTTTATGTAGTGGTATAGGAAAATGTCTACAATACACTGTCATGTGATCAGAACAGGATATAGAGTAACAAATAGAGTATGATGTATGTTTTATTTAAGATGTATGTGTTTGTGTGCATGCATAAAAGAATCTGAAAGTCTGATGATCTTGGAACCCAGAATAATGAAGGAAATTTCACTTCTCCTGAGTTTTTAAAATATTCCACAATTTTTTTGTTATTCAAAAGCATGTCATAATCTTTTGAGGAATATTATGGACTGAATGCTTGTGTCCTCCCCAAATTCATATTGAATTGAAATGAAACCCTATCCCTTAATGTGATGGTATTATGAGGTGAGGTTTGAGGCAGGTAATTAGGATTAAAGTGAGATCATGAGAGTGGGAGCTGTCATGAGTGGGATTAATGTTTTAATAAGAGTTCCATGAGAGCTTACTTCTCTCAGCCATGTGAGGACACAGTGAGAAGATACTGTCTATGAACCAGAAAGCAAGTCCTCACCAGACACAGAATCTGCCAGCACTTTCATCTTGGACTTCCCAGCCTCCAGAATTGTGAGAAACAAATTTCTATTATTTATAAGTCACTGAGTCTATGAAATTTTGTTATAGCAGCCTGGGGTGATTAATATGTAGGAGATTAACATATATCTGATTAAGGACATATGAGAAGCATTAGACCTGCAGCCTTGGGAATCCTCACATTATAGAAAAAATAGGCCAAGTTAGGCTTTGGGTAAGCCTTCCTTGAATGAGGAATAGCTACGGATTGATGGGCATGATATGGAAGGACAATGTCAAATTTTCATATGATCCGAAAAAATAAGAGCTAACCTAGAAGTCAGTTAAATCCCCACACCTTTTCCTACTTCCATGTCAAGACTGCTACCATTAAAAATAATACTGTATGCCCGACTATTATTGCAGCTGATACTTTTGATTTACTCAGCTCATTGACATGACCCCATCCTTAAGATTACTAGAAAGCTAGAAGTATTTACTACACTGCCAGAGAAGTTTCAGGTTGACACACGTTTTAGGTTGAACCACCAAATCACTTCAACCTACAGAAACAGCCATGCTTATGGTTCATCATAACACACTTTTTCTAATACAGAATTTTTTATTTTGTATGGTCTGTCTGAGATTATGTATTCAGGAGCCCATAATCAAGAAGTGGCATGTATCCATTCGGACTGGGTATTTGGTTTCCTAAGTTTGAATAATGTAAAAAGTTGCAAGTACACAATTTGGGCTGTGTACTCTTGCTACCATTATTTTCAAACCTTTAGTAGAAGAAACTCAATTGTTCCTACCATAAATCTGTCCTCCACTCTATTGCCTCTCTATAGCAGTGCTTGTCCCTTATACTTCTACACGAAGTTCTTCATTGGCTGGGCATAGTGGTTCATGCTCGTAATTCCAGAGCTTTGGGAGGCCAAGGTGAGAGGATTGCTTGAGCCTAGGCATTTGAGGCCAGTTGGGCAACATAGAAAGACCTTGTCTCTATAAAAAATAAAAATAAAAGAATAGCCAGGTGTAGTGATGCACACCTATAGTCCCAGAGACTTTGGAGGATGAGGTGAAAAGATCACCTGAGCCCAGGAGGTCAAGGCCGTGGTGAGCCATAATTGGGCCACTGTACTGCACTGCACTCCAGCTGGGCAACAGAGTGTGACCCTGACTTAAAAAAGAAGAAGAAGGAGCCCTTAGTGTAGCTTGTTGTTTTTACTTCCAAGAACTATTAAGCATGAATCATAACTTAAAAGCCAAACTGTGGAGGCTCCGAAGCTTAAGCATGCTCTGTCAAAGAAGAGAGAGCAAAGCTAAATCAATGATTTGGACTTTTTATATGGCCTAAGTTATAAATTGCAAGGCAGCAAAGATAATTGAGAATAATGTAAGAAAAGGGAGAATCAACATAAATCATATAAAAAGGATAACAAGATTTATCAACTGGGCTGATTTTGAGGCAGGTTGGAAGTTGGGTATGTTTGGAAGGCAACAAAGCAGATGATTAGATAAAATATTCAGCTTAATGTGCAGGAAAAGTAATTGGGATGAAGCAAAAAAATAAGAGCTAACCTAGAAGTCAGTTAACCTAGAGTCAGTTTCCTGGACTCTAATGCAGAGAAGGTGGAAGGTTTTATTAAATATAAAATTAAATTTAGATTTATGGCCACTGTTGATCCACTAAATGTAAACTGACATTATCATATCATTATTTTTTAATTCTTTGCTTTAGACATTTTATTAAATAAACAAAAAATAGGCTGGAAGAAAAAGCCAGCACCAATTCCTAAATAATTTTTATATTTTCTCATAATTATTTCAATCTACACTCATTTATTCCCTGCGTTGGTACCACAGAGCGTGTGCTGCAGGTATAGAACATCATGTTACAGGGTAGATGAGACACCGGTGGAAAGACATTTTCTAATACTGACCTTTTTAATATAAATGAACCTAGTTATTATCATTTAAAAATATCTCTCCATGACTGATGATGCTAGAAGTAATATAATTTGTCCAGAGAAAGTAGCACCGGAGTGTTTATTTCTTTTTTTTTTTTGAGTTGGAGTCTCACTCTGTCGCCCAGACTGGAGTGCAGTGGCCGCTCCCGGCCACCGCAGCCTCGACCTGCTGGGCTCCAGCGATCCTTCCGCCTCAGCCTTCTGAGTAGCCGGAATTACAGGCATGCACCACCACGCCCGGCTGATTTTTTAATTTTTATTGTAGAGATGAGGTCTCACTGCCCAGGCGGGTCTCGAACCCGCGGGCTCAGGCAATTCACTCACCTCAGCCTCCCAAAGGTGCGGGATTACAGGCTGAGCCACTGAGCCCGGCTGAGTGTTTATTTCTTAGGAGACGCTTTCTGGGAAAGGTGGGATACACTGAGGCACTGATGGAGGAGCAGGGAGGATAGATGGGGGAGTTATCTGGGAGAAATTGTGATTCCCATATTCTGGGGTGAATAGAACTCAGCACTTGGTTCCAGGGGATGTTTCTGAATTCTAACTGGGACAAAGCAGCATCCCCCCTTCTGCTTTGCCAAGGAGACCCAACACAAAGGAGAGGAATAGCAGAGCGCAGATGAAAACAGCGTAAGGTCCAGCCATAGAGAGGGAAATGACTGGGGTTTTACTACTTAATAGGAAAAAACAACAACCAAAGAGAACCTTAAATGTAACTAGGTAATGATGTAGCGCTGTCTGAAGAAACTGGATTAAAAAGAAGTGCTAAGTCAGGTCAGGCACAGCGGCTCACATCTATCACCCCAGCACTTTGGGCGGCCAAGGTAACAGAATTGCCCTAGCCCACGGGTTTGAGACAACCTAGTCAACTTGGTGAGATCTCATCTCTACAATAAATCAAAAAACTAGCCAGGCCTGGTGGTGCATACCTGTAGTTCCAGCTACTCAGAAGGTTGAGATGGAAGGATCACCTGAGCCCAGCAGGTCAAGGCTGCGGTGGCCATGAGCGTGCCTCTGTACTCCAGCCTGGTCAACAGAATGAGTGCTAAGTCTACCTGAGACACAGCCTCCATGGCTGACTGAATTTTCTTTCCAGAGTCATCTACCAGCCCTCCATCCACAGCTCGGACCTGGCATTCCTAGGTATTACATTCCTACCCCTAATTCCTAGGTATTACATTCCTACCCCTGCTTGAATGGGGCAGGCCCAGTGTACATCTCTGACTTATTCCTACATCCTAATTTCCAGGTTCAGGTATAAAATGCGACAGGATCTCAGTGATGCTGCTTTACTGACTTTTTCAGAGTTTTTTTACAACCTTATCCTATAGAACTTGCCGGCTCTATACCACCATGACTGAACCACCAATGCGTGGTGCCATGGCTCCATGACCTGTAGTGTCTATGTATCCCTTTTGGTTAGCAGGACTTGTGGTCATCACCATCTCAAAGCCGTCTTGTCCTTTTGCCACTTACAGCCTGTAAGAAAATAATTCAATCCTCTTGTGCTCCAAGGTATAGGAGAAAAGCGCCTTCTCTCCTGGCGGGTTAGAATAAGAAAAGTTTGGGAGCAGAGGGTGAAGATTGGTGTTTTATCTCGACTATTTGCTAATATTTATAGCATTAAGTAGAAAATGAGTTTCCAGCTCCTTTCTCCATCCCCCAGCCACAGCTCAGGAGGCCCCAGTGTGCCCCAGTAAGCCCCAAGTCACATAGCTACAATGACAGTGTCTGTTTCCCACAGTGCACAAGTAATACAAAATGGTGGGTTGACTGCTGAAGTTATCCAGGAAAGTTTTCAACAGTATAACTATGTACATGGGACTATTTGAGTGATAGGATAAACCCGTTACATCAAACCCATGAATTCATTAATTGTTTGGGACAAGGCTAAAGTAAAAGCAATGAGAATATTTAAGAATAATAGTGGTTGGGCACGGTGGCTCATGCCTATAATCCCAGCACTTTGGGAGGCCAAGGTGAGAGGATTGCCTGAGCCCAGGAGTTCGAGAGCAGCCTAGGCAACTTGGCGAGACCTCATCTCTACAATAAATCAAAAAAAATTAACCAGGTGTGGTGGTGTGTGCCTGTAGTTCCAGCTTCTTGGAAGGCTAAGGTGGAAGGACTGCCTGAGCCCAGCAGGTTGAGGCTGCAGTGGCCGTGAGTGTGCCATTGCACTGCAGTCTGAGAATAATAGTAGTCGGGCGTGGTGGCTCATGCCTATAATCCCAGCACTTTGGGAGACTAAGTAAAAGGATTGCCTGAGCCCAGGGGTTTCAGATCAGCCTGGGCAACTTGGTGAGACCTCATCTCTACAATAAAAAAAAAAAATAGCCAGGCATAGTGGCATGTGCCTGTAGTTCTAGCTACTTGGAAGGCTGAGGCAGAAGGATCACCTGAGCCCAGCAGGTCAAGGCTGTGGTGACACTGTACTCCAGCCTGGATGACAGAGTGAGACTCCAATTTATTTATTTATTTTATTTTATTTATTTATTTATTTTGAGTTGGAGTCTCACTCTGTCGCCCAGACTGGAGTGCAGTGGCCCCTCCGGCCACCGCAACCTC